>NW_024070189.1:62720989-62741516 GCF_014754425.2 Oryx dammah | reverse complement strand
TTTTAGTCACTAAGTCGTGTCTGACTCTTGTGACCCCTTGGACTGTAAGCCTGCCAGGCTCCTCCGTCCATGGGATTCTCCAGGCAAGAATACTGGAGTGGGTTGCCATTTCCTTCTCCAGAGGATCTTCCCGACCCAGGTATCGAACCCAGGTCTCCTGCACTGCAGGCAGATTCTTTACCAACTGAGCTAAGAACACTGGAGTGGGTAGCTATCCTCCTTCTCCAGGGGATCTTCCTGACCCAGGGGTCAAACCCGTGTCTCCTGAATTGGCAGATTCTTTAGCATTGGGAAGCCCGTAGAGGCATATGACGGTGTCCTTACAAGAGGAGACTAGGACCTGGACGTGCACATGGGACGAGACAGTGAGGAGGGACCCGTCTATAAGGGAAGGAGCAAGGCCTCAAAAGAAAACCCTGCCTGCACCTTGACCTCAGGCTTCTCGCCTCCAGGACTGTGAGAAGATGAATTCGAGTGTTTACATCACCTAGTCTGTGCGATTGTATTAAGGCAGCCCTGGCAGGATAATACAGCCTCTGGGGTCACCTAGGAGGTTTCTTGGAGGAAGGCTGCTGGCTTGCTCAGGTGGGAGTAGAGCCGCCATGTGAGAGCGATGCAGGGGGTGGCGTGCCAGGTCTGGTAGTAGTGTATATGGTGTTGAGTCCTGACCTAAGCCCTGAGCTACACATGAGTGGGGCAGACCCAAATCAGCACCGCCAAGCTTTGGGACCAAACTCAGGTTTACACCACGTACATAAAAGCTTTCTAAAATGAGTTCTATGCTTTCAGGGACCCATCTTTTTAGCCTATTCACTAAATAATGTAAGCACAGGACAGACCCAAACCACCGCTGCAACACAGCAAAGGCTTAGAAAACTGAACTAAGATTTGAACCACTGCTTACAGAAGGTAAGACAAAACTTGCAGCTTGAACCTGGATTGCCTTCTAAAACAAAAGCATCAACTGTCTCCAGAGGATTCTATACAGGACCCAAATCTACAACATAATATTCAGAACGTCCAGGACATTTCAAAATTACCTAGCATATAAAGAACCAGAAAAATGTGGCCAGTTCTCAAGGGAAAATAGATTGCAGTTCCAAGGTATCCCAGGTGGCACTAGTGGTAAAGAACCCGCCCACCACTGCAGGAGACATGAGAGACTTGGGTTCAATCCCTGGGTCAGGAAGATCCCCTGGAGAAGGGCATGCCAACCCACTCCAGTGTTCTTGCCTGAAGAATCCCATGGACAGAGGAGCCTGGCGGGCTTCAGTCGATAGGGTCGCAGAGTTGGACATGACTGAAGCAACTTATGAAGCAAGGTAACCCATGTGCTGGAATTATCAAAGACTTCAAAAGAAGATGTGATAACTGTGTTCCATCAGGTTAAAAAAAATTGGAAATGATTAAAAGGATAGAAGTTCTCAACAGAGAAATAAAACTTTAAAAAAGAACCAGATGGAAATGTTAGAACTGAAAAATTCAAAATCTGAAACTAAAAAGTTCACTGGATGATTTCAGTAGCAGATTGGTGATAACCAGAGGAAAAACCTGTAAACTTGAAGAAATCAGTAGAAAATAAACAATCTGAGGAACAGAGAAAAAAAGAAAATCAGAAAAAATGAGCAGAGCTCCAGGGATCTGTGGGAAAATGTATTTTAAAAAAATAACATGTGTGTTATTGGAGTCCCAGAAGGAGAGGAAAAGCAAGCTGGGAAGAAAATATTTGACAAATATTTGGCCTAGTGCTTCCCAAATTTGGTGAAAGAAAGAAATTGACATATGCAAGAGGCTCTACCAATTCCCAAAAGGATAAAATATGAAAAATAATCTATTGTGACAGAGAGCAAGTCAGTTGCCTGGGGATGGACCTGAGGGAGGGACAGAACAGAAGTGCAGGAGGAAATTTGGGGGGATGATAAAAGCATCTGTTAACCTGATTGTGGTGATGGTTCCTCAAGTGTGGATATAAGTGAAAATGTATCAAAGTGTACACTTTGAATAGATGCAGTTTACATTAATTTTTTTTGGTTGCCATGCTGAACTTGTGGGATCTTAAGTTTCCTGACCAGGGATCAAATCCAGGTCCCTGGCACTGAAAGCCCATGTCCTAACCATTGGACTGCCAGGGAAGTCCCACCAGGACTTTAACAATTACAATAGAGTTGTTAAGAGTTGGCAAAAGATTTGGACAGAAATGAAGATGACATAAATTGACAACATGCACGTGTTTGTTGTTCAGTCACCAGGTCGTGTCCGACTCTGCAACCCTATGGACTGCAGCACACCAGACCTCCCTGTCCTTCACCATCACCTGGAGTTTGCCCAAGTTCATGTCCATTGAATCAGTGATGCCATCCAACCATTTCATCCTCTCTCACCCTCTTCTCCTGCCTTCAATCTTTCCCAACATTAGGAAAAGACCATGCACGTGAAAAGATGCTAAATATCATTAGTAATTTATGCAAATTAAAGCTATAAAGATATACCACTACATACCCACTGCTGCTAAGTCACTTCAGTCGTGTCCGACTCTATGTGACCCCATAGATGGCAGCCCACCAGGCTCCCCCATCCCTGGGATTCTCCAGGCAAGAACACTGGAGTGGGTTGCCATTTCCTTCTCCAGTGCATGAAAGTGAAGAGTGAAAGTGAAGTGGCTCCATCGTGTCCGACTCTTAGCGATCCCATGGACTGCAGCGCACCAGGCTCCTCCATCCATGGGATTTTTCAGGCAAGAGTACTGGAGTGGGGTGACATACCCACTAGAATGGCAAAATTTTTAAATGATGGTGAGAATGTGTGATGGGCTTCCCTGGTGGCTTAGGCGGTGAAGAATCTGCCTGCAATTCAGGAGCCTTGGGTTTGATCTCTGGGTCGGGAAGATACCCTTGAGATGGGAACGGCAACCCACTCCAGTACTCTTGCCTAGAGAATTCCATGGACAGGGGAGCCTGGCAGGCTACTGATATAGTCCATGGGTTCGCAGAGTCGAACACGACTGAGCGACTAACACACACACAACACACAAGAATGTGAAGCTGCTAGAACCTTCATACATTGCTGTCGGGAATGTAAAAATGGTATAACCACTTTGGAAACAGTTTGGCAGTTTCTTATTTAAATATGCACTTACTATGTGATCAAGTTGTTTTTTTTTTTTTTTCCAGTTTTTATTTATTTTTGGCTGTCTGGGTCTTCATTGCTGTGCAGGCATTTTTCTGGTAGCAAGCAGGGGCTACTCTTTAGCTGTGGTGCGCAGGCTTCTTTTGTTGCAGAGCACAGGCCCTAGGGCTCAAGGGCTTCAGGTGGCTGTGGTTCCTGGGGTCTAGAGCACAGGCTCAATAGTTGTGTCACTGTTGCGCTTAGTTGCTTTGCAGCATGTGGAATCTTTCCAGACCAGGGATTGAACCTGTGTTTCCTGCATTAGCAGGCAGATTCTTTAGCACTGAGCCACCAGGGAAGCCTGTGATCAAGCTATTTGAATTCAAAATATTTACCAAATATTCACATGTTAAGTCCTGTATATAACTATTCAGAGCAGCTTTTTATTTATAATGGAAACAATGGCAATGCCTCTGCACAGATGAATGGATAAACACATTGTCATGCCATACAGTGTTATACTGCTCACTGATAAAAAGGAGCAAACTGTGCCACAGTAGGAATGAGTCTTAAAATGTGGAACAAAAAGTCACATATTAAAGAATACATATTGTGTGGTTCCATTTATTCTAGAATGTATCTTTACCATCAAAAAAGCAAATCAGTAGTTGCTTGGAGTTGGGAAGCAGAGAGAGGATTACCTAAAAAGAGGTATTTCTGTATATTAATTTTGGGGTTGTCATATGGGTGTATAGATTTGTTATTATTGTTCAGTCATGTCTGACTCTTTGCAGCCCCAAGAACTGCAGCATGCCAGGCTTCCCTGTCCTTCACAATCTCCTGGAGCTTGCTCAAACTCATGTCCATTGAATTGGTGATGCCATCCCACCATCTCAACCTCTGTCTCCCCCTTCTCCTGTCCTCAATCTTTCCCAGCATCAGGGTCTTTTCCAATGAGTTGGCTTTTTGCATCAGTGGCCAAAGTATTGGAGCTTCAGCTTCAGCATCAGTCCTTCCAATGAGTATTCAGGGTTGATTTTCTTTAGGATTGACAGGTTTGATCTCCTTGCTGTCCAAGGGACTCTCAAGAGTCTTCTCCAGCATCAGAATTTGAAAGCATCAATTCTTTAGCGCTCAGCCTTCTTTATGGTCCAACTCTCACATCCATACATGACTACTGGAAAAACCATAACTCTATGTGGGCCTTTGTCGGCAAAGTAATGTCGCTGCTTTTTAATACGCTGTTTAGGTTTGTCATAGCCTTTTTTCCAAAGGGACTTCCCTAGTGGCTCAGACCCAAAGAGCAAGTGTCTTTTAATTTCATGGCTGCAATCACCATCTGCAGTGATTTTGGAGGACCCCCCCCCAGATAAAGTCTTTCCATTGTTTCCCCACCTATCTGCCATGAAGTGATGGGACAAGCTGCCATGATCTTAGATCTTTGGTGGGCCATGTACGTTACAGTGTATATAAATTAGACTTTGATAACATTGATTTTTTAAAAGATGATTATATACCATGAATTAAAATGATTATCAAACTAAAGAGATCAAAATAATATGGCATTGGTACCAAGCGAGTCAAAGAGAAGGACAAAACAATAATTTCAAGAAACTGACTTGAGTTTGAAACAGTTAAGAATTTAGAATATGGGTTATGCTTTGGTATTTTAAATCAGGTTGAGACATGCATCCATAAATGATGTTGAGTCAACTGACTAACCATTCAACATATAAAAATTAGAGCCTTATCTGTTACCACTTACAAAAAATAAATTCCATATGGATTCAGGATTGAGTCTATTAAAAGAGAAAAGCCGACAGAGAGATGGGGGAGCCCTGCCTGGGCCTAGGGGTCCACTGAGTCACACTTTGCTTAGAATCTCCCACTGGGTAAACCCGTGGTCCTGGAGACGCCCAGGCCTTGTGCCCCTCACTTCCACTCCATGGTAGGCTGGGGATCTCCTGTCTTGAGCCCTTAGGCTAAAGACTAACTCTGAAGTCTGCTTCTCCAGGCTGTCCTAGTACTGAGGCTCAAGTCTCCAATCTGTACAGTGGCCTAATAGTGATACACTTTGCAGCTTGAAAGTCTGTAGAGAGGACTGTGTGGGAATCATTCAGTGGGGTAAGACACTAGGCAAGTGATGACAAATGCACGTCTCTTCACTCTGAACAGGAGTACCAGGCCTGGGAGAGAAGCTGGGGCTGCTGGCTCCATGGGAGAAGGTAGACGTTTGGCACAATCAGTTCTTGCGTGGCCGTCTCACTTCATGCTCACTAGTGACCAGGGAAGAACAACAGAGGAGGGGCTGCAGAGATGGAGACCAGAGATCCGGGCCTTGGCTGCATTCCCAAGGAGCCTGAGGCATCCAGGTAAGGAGAGGTCCAGATGGTCCCAGGCAGCAGAATAGATACTTGAGACCCCTCCTCACCTTCTGCTGGAGGCCCTGGGGGACTCTGTCAGTCTCCAGGCACAAGTCTCCCAGTGAGTTCACTGGCCCCGTCATGGAGAACTGATCTGATTTCCGGAAGATGCCTGCCTGCCCTTTGTCCCCCTGAGCCTCTGGGAAGGTTCTGGATTCAGCTGAATTAAGAGGCAGGTGATGATCACAGGTGTTGGGTGCTTGGGCAGGAGTCTCCATGGTAATGGAGCCATCTGGCTTTTTTGCCTGGCACCAGGCCTTGTGACTTCATGATGGAATCTTCTCTGCCAGGCGCAGAGGTTTCCCAGGGGGAAGAGGAGGCCAGGAGGAAGGGACCTGCTGAGGAGGCTTTGTCTTTTCACCCAGAGTTTGAAGATGAAGCTTGATCTTGTCATGACTCAGGGCTGCTGCTGACTCTCCAACGGCCGCTGGAGGTAGCATCTGGCGGAAGAGGGTGTAAACAGCATTGTGCACTGGCCACCTTTGGCTGAGCCCCTTAGAGAGTTAATGGAGGCAACTCTGACTTCCTTCAGTCCAGGCTGGCTGGTGGAGTGGAGCCAGGACCCAGGTGGGAAAGACTGAGGTCTGGGAGAGCTGTTGGCCCACCACTGGGAGGCCCACAGTGGGCCAGCACCACCGCATGACAGGAAGGGTAAGGCCTAGGTGAGCCCAGCCCACAGAGGGGCCTGTGGTCATGGCGATGGGCCTCTCCCCACAAGCTGCTCTCCAGAAGAGCCCTGCCAGTCTTCATCCTTGTGTCAGAGCCCTTCATCCACACAACCAGCCATCCAACCAACCACACTATCCGTGTGAGGTGGTGTCCTAGGGCCGCTGAAATAAGTCACTGCAAACTGGGTGGTTCACACAGTGCAAACAGACTCTCTCCCAGTTCGGAAGGTCAGGAGCCAAAACCAAGGTGTGGGCTGGCTCCTTCTTCAGGGCTCAGAGAGAATCTGTTCCCTGTGCCTCTCCGAGCTTGCAGTGGTTGCTGGCGATCCTTGGCATTTCTTGGCTTGTGTCAGCATTGCTCTAATCTCTGCCTCCATTGTCACATGGCATTCTCCCTGTGTCTGTGTCCAAATGCTCTTCATCTTATAAAGACACCAATCATTGGATTTGGAGTCCACTCTAATCTAGGATGACCTCATCTTAACTGGATTTCATTTGCAAAGAGCCCGTTTCTAAGTAAGGTCTCATTCACAGCTTCCAGGGGTTAGGACCTCCTATCTTACAGGGGACATGGTTCAACTCTCGATACCATGTAAGTCACAGTGAAAAGGCTTCAGAGCAGGGCAGACTCAGGCTCAAACCCCGGCACCACTGCTAGTCTGTCCTGTTTTCTTGACCCAGCAAAGCTGGAAAGGCTTTGTCCTCATGTGCTTCTAAGGACTCCCAGAGAAAGAGGACTCTCTGGGAGTGCCCATGGGGTGTCTGGTGAGTGGCAGAAACTCAGCAAAAGTGGCTTGAGTGGAGCATGTGGGACTCAGAGTAGGGCCTGGTCCCCTGTCTCCAGGAGCTCACAGTCAGCAGGGTAGCAGGCACTGACCAAGGGTTAAGACTTGGGATGGGAACCTTGTGCTCAAACTGTACACAGGAGTTGGGGCAAGCATGGACCATGTGGCCTGTGGCAGAAGGTGGCACTCCAGGCCCAGCGGCCCCATCAAGGATCAAGAAGGCAAGGGTCAGAAAACAGTAGGCCCCTCCTGTGTGACCCAGAAGCCATGTGTGCAACCCACAGACCCCACTATATACCCATGGTCCTGACAAACAAAGGTGGAACATGGGCTGGCTTTTCACTGACAGGTGCTCTGGGTACCTCTGTCCCCTCAGGGCCGTAATTCCTCATTCTCCACCCTACCCTACCCTAAGACATGGCTTCTCCCTCCTAAGTGACGCTGAGTCTGGTAAGGACATTTTTCCTGGCCAAGCCCAGTTCAGCGTTCTTTTTCTTCCTCTTTCTTTCACTTCAACCTTCCTTTTATTCTTTCATTATTTGGTACCTACTGCCTGTCAGGGCTCCACTCCAGTACTCTTGCCTGGAAAATCCCAAGGACGGAGGAGCCTGGTAGCCTGCAGTCCATGGGGTCGCTAAGAGTTGGACACGACTGAGCGACTTCCGTTTCACTTTTCACTTTCATGCATTGGAGAAGGAAATGGCAACCCACTCTAGTGTTCTTCCCTGGAGAATCCCAGGGACGGGGGAGCCTGGTGGGCTGCTGTCTATGGGGTCACACAGAGTTGGACACGACTGAAGTGACTTAGCAGTAGCAGTGTGTCAGGGCTGTTGTAGACTCCAAGGATATAGAAGACAGATGGGTCTTGCCTGCTGCTGCTTCTGCCTAGGTGGAATTTATAAACAGTGAGATGAAAGGCATTAATCAAGTAATCATGCAGATGAATGTTTCACAGCAGAGGAATGGATGCTCTGAATGAGAAGTCCCAGGGTGGTGGGAGTCAATGGTAGAGTGAAACAACCAAGCCAGGAGTTAGGGAAGAGACCCTAAGCCAGGAGCTGGAGAAGTTGTCAACTAGGAGAAAGGAGAGGGGAGAGAGTCCAGGCAGGAGCATTAGCACATGCAAAGGCCCTGTGGCAAGAGGATAGCTGGCAAGTAAGAAGGACCTAGAGAAGGTCTGCACGGCTGGGATGGACAGCGTGTAGGGCATGTACATGTGCACTAAGTCTCTTCAGTCAAGTCCAGCTCTTTGCGACCCCACGGACAGTAGCCTGCCAGGCTCCTCTGTCCATGGAGCTTCTCCAGGCAAGAATACTGGAGTGGGTTGCCATGCCCTCCTGCAGGGGATCTTCCCAGCTCAGGAATCAACCCCACCGGTGTCTCCTGTGGCTCCTGCCTTGCAGGCAGATTTTTTTTTACCGCTGAGCCACTGGGAAGCCCGTAGGGCATTCTAGATGCACTGAAAGTCAGCAAGTTAGACCCATCACTTGTTAGAAAAGTATCAGCTGAGTGAGAAAAGACTGCTCACACATGGAGCAGGCAGACTTCTGATCAAAAAAGTTGTTTCAGTGTAGAAGTGAAGGGGCAGGTGATCCAGAGTTAGCTGGGGGAGGTGGGGGTTGGAAATGCTCCTCTTAGCTGAGAGGCTAAAAGCAGGTTTGGGCACAGTCTCTGAAGCAGGACCTACTTGCTATGACTGTAGGAAGGACAGAAGGCTGACTGGCATCTCTAGGAGGGAGAAGGAAGGCACTGTGAAACTGCGGGTGCCAGCAGGCTGGGTGCCCTGGGGCTTGTGGGCAACCTGACCCTGGCTAGGGAGCCACCCTGGGTTTAACCAAGCAGAGCCGCATTTGGAAAACCTCTCTAGCCTCCAGTGTTAGCAGGAGCAGGGGAGGGAAAGCTGGAGGGGCTGAGGGAGTTGGGTTCCATGACACATGGAACACCCTTCTCTTCCTAGATGTCCCAGGAGAGCTGCAAGGCTGAGCCCAGAGTCTTGTCCTCTCTGAGGCTCCTGGAAGAGGACAACCCAGAGCCCCCATCCCAGCAACTACAGGCCACCGGTTCAAGGGGCAGCGAGTCCCTCAGCAACCTTCACCTCTCCCATGGGCCCCTGGTGGCCCTGGAGTGCCTGCCCTTCTTCCGCACCTATGGGCAGCTCCTGGCTGAGGAGGAGTTGGCCCCATGGCCTGAGGTCTTCAGGGACCAAGGAGACCAGAGTGTCAGAGAGGAGGACTCAGAGCTGCCCAGCAGCTTCTTCCCTTACTATCGCTCCAAGGAGGAGAGTTTCCCCAGCCTGGCCCTCCCTGGCAGGTCATGTGCAGTCTCCCGTGGCCCCCCTACCTGGAGAGAGGTACAGGCCTGCTGCTGCTGCACAAGGACAATAAGCGGCGACTGCTCTGTGAGTCAGGGAGACTGCAGAGGGTGTGCGGAGTGGCACTGGGTGCCCTGGGGCCCTTCAGACCTCTTCCAGGCCCCTGACCCCAGTAGGCTTGGCCAGGGCCCCCCAGGGCCAGCTGGAGCAGCGTGTCATTGGTTAAGATCACAGAGGCTGGAGGCAGACTGCCTCACTCAATCCTAGCTTGGCCACTTACTCGGAAAGTAGCCTGGGAAATGTGTTTTAAGCTTCATGATTCTCAGTTTCCTTATAAAGACAGATAATAGTAGTAGCTACTATTTGTTTAGTTCTTAGGCTCCCAGACAAATGATTCATGTGTGCATTTCATTTTTCCTAATAAGCCTCCTATGAGGTAGGTATTAGTGTTCCCATTTTAAGGAATGAGACTTGCAACTTGGCCAGAGATGTGGCTATCAAGAGCAGTCCTGAGATTTGACCCAAAGCCCAAGCCCCACAGAATCACTAATAGCCACTTCCAGCACCATGAAGCTGGCACTGATCCCTGTGCCTGCAAGATGGAGGCGGTGGGATGAGTGGGTTCTAATCCCAGTTGGGAGCCCTAGGCAGGGGGTGGAGGGGGTGACCTGCACCGCTGAGAGCTTCCCTTCTGTAGATCAGGCACGCCTCTCCCTTCTGCTCCTAGTGCTACTGTGGAGTGGAGGCCCAGGCCAGCCCTGGGCGTCAGGCTGAACCTGGAAGCCTGGCTGACCTTCTTGTCTCCCCCTGACCCAGGCTGGCCCAGCAGACCTCACCTCTCGGTGCTCTCACTCAGCTGCCTGCTGCCCTATCCTGCTGGTCTCAGCCGGGCATTCCCATGACAGCGGCCTGGACGCCCCTCTCTCCAGCGACGTTGCCTTCAGGTCCCAGTCCCTTCATGCTTCAGGATTTGTGCCTTACTACAGAAGCCCCGAGGAGGGGCTGCACATAAGCCCTGGGCCCTCCGCCTCTCCACTGTGGGGCCAGGAGTCCTCAAGAAAGCTGCCCAGGCCCAGGGCAGCCACAGTGTGAGGGAGCAGGAGCTGGTGGTGGCAGGAACCACCAGCGGACAGCCCCCAGTACCTGATGGTCAGCACGCAAGAGGGGAAGTGACTGGGGGCAAGGCTCCAGGGCTCAGCTTGTCGTGGGACTGGAGCTGGCCTGGGACTACAGCCCCCAGGCCTTCATTTTCCCCTCTGGAGGGAGGCACCCAAGCCCAGGCTCTCCTGTTGGTCTCGAAAGAAGACCCTGCACCCTACTAGTGGGTGGCTTGACCCTTGGGTCTGAGTCAGCAGAGGAGAGCTCAGCCTGCATCCCATGTTCAGCCACACACCCAGGAAGTGACCCCACCACCCTGGCTGCTCCCACTCCTCTCTCCTAGCTGGAAAACCTGCCCAATGGAGAGCAGCTGTCCCAGGAGTGCCTCCACAAAGGGGAAGGGAGCAGGGTTTGCCTGAACACTTGAGAGGTGCAGAGATCAGAGACTGGTTTGTGAATAAATCATTCCACTCCCAGGGCTCAACTTGGTGCACTAATCTGATGCTTTGGAGTAATACTTGTGGCTTCCATTTATGGAGCACATACGGTATGCTAGGCACCTCACAGAGATCATCTCCATAATCCTGAGGTACCGACACTGGTGTCATCTGCATTCTACAGCTGAAGAAACAAGCTCAGGGAGGTCAAGTAACGTGCCTGAGCTCACACAGCTCATGGAGAGCAGAGCTGGGATTCACACCCAGGTCCATCTGACCTGGGGCCCTGAGCGCTTGAGCACTTGCCCTCATGCCCCTCCTCGGGGAGTCTTGACACAGCCAGGGGAGAGTCAGCTGCTGCCCGACAGGCTGCCCTGGACCTGCCCCCACCCCCCTCCCCCTCACTGCCCCTCTGCCTTTCCTCCTCCAGCTCCCTGCTCTTTGGAGCAACGTAGTCTGCCGAGCCCCTGCCTGCTTGGACCGCGTGGACATGTTGTCTGGTGCCCCAACTCCAGGTTCACCCCGTGTACCGCAGCAGAGGGCCCCGAGGCTGAAGCAGGTGGAGGCGGGCCGTGTGCTGCACCCGGGGCTGTGCACGTGCTCACTGGCCGCTGTTTGAAACCGTCCCTAGAGCCCGGTCACGCCCGCCATGCCCCACGCTCACAGCCACTCTGTCCCACCGTGCTGGCTCCCTGTCCCCTTCTTCTGACACGCACACCCCAGTGGCTGATTTGTTCCTGGCCAGGGGGATGCCTGCCCCTGCTCCCCACTCTTCCTGAGGATGGGGAAGTTGAGGAGGACGAGAAAGAAAGCAGTCACTCATACTTCAGGTACATGCAAGAATTTCTTCTAAAAAGTTTCGCTTTTGTTGTTTCCTATGATTTCCCTTTGGGCTGGGAGACTTGGGGTTGGGAGTGTGATGGATGAAATCTAGTGGCCTTGCTGGAAGACTCCTTGGCTTGGCGTGAGGGGATTGGCCTGACCCCTTGTGTGTTCCTCAGAGCCGGGTCTGGGTGGGTCTGTGCTGGCTGGCATCCTTGAGCCCTCACTGCCCTCAGACAGTTAGGAGGTGTGTCTGGGTATGTGAGAAACCAGGGCTACCCCCTCCTGTGCTTTCTGAACCGGGCCCCAGGGATGACTCCCTGGTCCTGTGTGTGGGGCTCGTGGAGTGCACGTCAGGCGGGGAGCCCTGCCGCCAAGCACCATCATCTCCTGAGCAAGCAGGCAGGACCTCACTTACTCATGGGGCTGAAGAGACCCTGGAGGTTTTCAAGACTGGAGCTCTCTTGAGGGAGTGGTTTGAAGGAAGGATCTGGGGCAGAGAGGTCCTGGGTGGGAGGGTGGGAGGGTTTATCTTCAAGAACAGGCTGCTTCTCATCCATCCAGCTAGCACCAGCCGGAAGCTGCTCTGGGTTGACACAGACATGAACACAACGTGAGAACAGAGGCTGGAACAAGGTTGAGAAGTAACTTCCGTTGAGTGTTCATTGTGCGCCAACCACAGTGCCGAGTACTGTACGACATGTAACATGTTGATTTTGAGTTCGGTACCACTTCAGCTAGGTACTGTTAGCAGCCCCATTTTACAGAGAAGGAGGTCCAGGCACAGGGGGATTAAATGGCCAACCAAGGAATACAGAGACGGAAAGCTACAGTCCACAGGGTCGCAAATGATTGGGCACAACTGGCGTCTGAGCACAGCACGTAGCACAGACAATACAAGCACACTAGTTGTGAGCATGGACTCCAGAGCTTGGCAGTGTTTTGATCCTGGCTCTAGTGCTTTCCAGCTCCGCATTCTTTGGCTGGCCATTTAATCCCCCTGTACCTGGACAGCCGCCTCTGTCAAATGGGGCTGCTAACAGTACCTAACTGAAGTTCTGTCTAACTCAAAATCAATTCTATTTCCATGTAATATA
The DNA here is from genome assembly GCF_014754425.2 of Oryx dammah. NCBI lineage: Eukaryota > Metazoa > Chordata > Mammalia > Artiodactyla > Bovidae > Oryx > Oryx dammah. The sequence continues at coordinate 62,728,770 of NW_024070189.1, read as the reverse complement.
TTGGGCCTCCCTGGTGGCTCAGATGGTAAAGAATCCACTTGCAATATGGGAGACCTGGGTTCAATCTCTGGGTTGGGAAGATCTGCTGGAGGAGGGCATGGCAACCCATTCCAGTAATCTTGCCTGGAGAATCCCCATGGAGAGAGGAGCCTGGCAGGCTATGGTCCATGGGGTTGCAAAGACTCGGACATGGCTGAGTGACTAAGCACAGCACATATAACATATTATCTCAAAGCTTAGTTATGATTATGTTATGTTTATGTTACGTTTGTTAGTTGCTCAGTGGGCTTCCCTGGTGGATCAGATGGTAAAGAATCTGCCTGCAACGCCAGAGACCCAGGTTTGATCCCTGGGTTGGGAAGATCTCCCGGAGAAGGAAATGGCTACCCACTCCAGTATTCTTGCCTGGAGAATTCCATGACAGAGGAGCCTGGCTGGCTACAGCCCATGGGGTAGCAAAGAGTCAAACACCACTGAGCAACTAACACTTCAGTAGCTTCACATAACAATAAACATGAATTTTCTCCCAGCCTCAAGGTTAAGGAGTCTGGGAGCAGCTTGGCTGGGTGGTTGTAGCTTGGGGTCTCTCATGAAGCTGCAGGTAAGATGTTGACCAGGGCTGCCATCGCTTGAAGGCTTGACTGTGGACGGGAGGATCTACTTCCTGCCTCACATGGTTGGCAAATCTGTGCTGGTTGTTGGCAGGAGGCCTCCGCTCCTCACCTTGTGAGGAGGCTTTTCCACAAGGCTACCTGAGCAGCCTCACAACATGGTGACTGGCTTCCCCAGAGTGATCAATCCCAGAGACAGAAGCTGGGATGCCTAATACAGCTGAGCCTTCAAAGTCACATGGTGTCTCCTCTGCCATACTCTGTTGGCCACACAAGTGAGTTCTAATTCAGTGTGCAAAGAGACCTCACAAGGGTGTGAGTGGTCAGAAGACCATCATCTTGGAGACCGGCTACCATAAGATACAGTGCCAAATTCTGGGGGTTCATGGGGAGAAAGGGCTCATTCACCAGATCAGGCTCTGGAGTTAGGGTAGGAGAGTCAGAGGGAAGTAGTCTTAACTCTACACTTGGGAGGAATGTGCTAAGACAATGACTATATCCCCAGTCCCCAGATTATACCTCATTTCTGGTAGGTTCTGTTCAGTTCAGCCGCTCAGTCATGTCCGACTCTTTGCAACCCCATGGACTGCAGCATGCCAGGCTTCCCTGTCCATCACCAACTCCCGGAGTTTGCTCAGACTCTTGTCCATTGAGTCAGTGATGCCATCCAACCATCTCATGCTCCATCGTCCCCTCTCCTCCTGCCTTCAGTCTTTCCCAGCATCAGGGTTCCTGGTAGATACTCAGGTCAATTGTTGGATAAAGCATCAATAAGGCAGAAAAGGGGCCCAATGTGGTTTTATGTGTCTAAAGTTAGGGGAGGAGTGGTCATTATGAGGCGCCTGGGTGGCAGGCAGGAGGGAGAAGGTGGGGGTCCCCTTAGGCAGTGTTCCTGCAGTGGAGAGAGGGCTGGAGCTTGCCTGCTTTGCCAGGAGACCTGGCTTCAGCAGAACCATGTAACCATGGGGCAGCAGGCAACTTCCCTTCTGCCCACTCCCCTGCAAATGAACTTGAACCTCATTTAAGGCTGGTTCTCTTCAGCCTTCTCCCTTGGCAAATCATTTGTCGCTTAGGAAGTCTCTATTTTGGAGAAAATCAAATCCATGTGGTTTTGAGATTTTATTCTTTGAAGTCTTTTTCTTTGTAGTCGCATCAAAAATGAGATGTCCTGGGAGTCCTTCACATCTCCCCTCTCTTAAAAACAGGAAACTGCTCTTTGCCATGTTCATGCTCACCCTGGAGCAGAGAGCCATGGGTTTGGGTGGGTTCAGAGCTGAGTTTGTTACCCAGACTCTTTCTTCAAGGTGTGGGGTCTTAAGTCTGGTCTCAAATTTCTTTTTTTACTTTTAAATATTTATTTATTTACTTAGCTGTGCCAGGTCATAGTTGCGACACACAGGATCTTTGATCTTGGTTGCGGCATGTACGACCTTTAGTTGCAGCCCGTGGGATCTAGTTCCCTGACCAGGGATCAAACCTGGACCCCCTGAATTGGGAGAGTGGAGTCTTAGCCCCTGACCACCAGGCAAGTCCTCATCAGGCCCCTGAGAGGTTCACCCTGACACCCTCAGACTCCTCCTGAGCCTCCGTGTCAGCAGCACTTTCAGTGCCCACGTGTATACTGGCTCTGACGGCCAGCCTAGCGCCAGGGAAAGTAGGCCAGCAACCCCTCCCCCTTGCCACAGGTAAGCCTTTCTTTGCTTCTTGAGAGCCCCAAATGCTGTGCAGCAGCGCCCTCTGGTGGCATGTCTTAAGAAGACAGCCACCTCTGTCATCTTCATGGTCCACAGTTTCAGACTTCTACTTTGCTACAAAAGGCAGAGGGGAAATTAAGGCCTGGACCTGCCAAGGTGTCCCCAGTGAACAGCAGCACCAGAAGCAGAGCCTAGGCAGCCCAGAATCCTGGCAGCTGCTTGGCCCCCCTCACTTCACAGCCAGTCACCTCTATTTTTTGACTTGGAGCATCAAATTGAATGGACCCTAGACCCAAATACAGTCAGAACATGGCTCTGAATAGACTTTCTCAGAGAACCGTAAGTAAAGTAAGGAATCCTGCCCCAAATGAAGAACTTTAGTAGCTCCTTGAAAATCAGAACCAGACTCAGGGATGGGACCCCAGAATTCCCATTATCCAAGGCTGGCACAGAGTGATGCAGGAGGTACAAGCACCCAAAGAAGAAAGACAGCCATGCCCATGGCTATGGGGAGCTGCTAAAGGTCCCTCAACAGAGGGGAGCAGGGCCATCTGAGCAGAGGTGCTGAGTAGAGGAAAGACAGGTGGGAGACAAGGTGTGGGGGTCGTGAGCTGCGAGATGACGGATGTAGCTGGGAGGGGGCCAGATGAGTGCCCTGAGGGTCCCCAAATGGAAAGAGGAGCAGCAGATGAACTCTGAGGATAGAGAGAGAGCAGGGTCTTTGCCACGGAGGGTCAGGCAGGAGCAGCAGCTGGCCCAGGTATAGTAGGTGGGCGCAGGCAGGGGACCTGGGCATGGCCTAGAGTGTTGAGGATGTAGAGACCCGAGGCTGGAGAGACTCAGGGTGCAACCAGGAGGCTCCCAGCCTGGGGGCCTTCCCTGACTTCTGCCTGGCACACAGCTCACCCAGTGTTCTCACAGAGCCCCCTGTGGCGTCTCAGGCAAACAGTCCCCTCTCTGACAGAGACCTTCCAGAGAGCAGAGACTGATGCCGACTAGAAAGGACAAGTGATTGTCAGAGCACCGCCCACCTGCACACCCTCGCTGCCACTGTGGTGGAAGCTGCTCTGGGGGTTAGCTTTGGGGAAGGAGCTGGGCAAGAAAGGAGCTGGGGGATCTTTCTGGCCCTAGCACCCCAGGGATTTGACATCTCTTTGCCTCAGTTGCTTCACCTGCTCTCTCCCAAGGGTGGCATACAGTGTGCACAGCAGCACCACAAACACTGCTCCAACGTGGGGATGCCAGGACCAAGCAGCAGCCCAGAGCCCTCCCCACACTCAGCGTCCTCCCGGGTCTAGGGTTCTCTAGCCCGCCCCCAGCTGCCACAAGAACCGGTCCTCCCCACCTCCCTCGGTGCAGAGCCTCATGGGCTGATCTGTGGGCCACATTTGGGAATGGAGCACAGAGCTTCCTTCTGGAAAGGAGCTCACACCCTTGGCACTGCTGCAGCTCATTAGCAATTCAAGCAGCTGCTTTCTGGGCTCAGGAGGCTGTCCCAGGGCTCCGGGGCCTCTGCCTGCCAACTCAGGACCTTCCCATTTGGTGCCAAACTGAGGGCCTGAGGGAATGACAGCACCCCCTCCCCCAGCACCTGCTGGGTGGTCCCCCAAAAGAGTGGACCTGGGGGAACTGGCAGGCTTGCCACCTGTGGATGGGCTCCAAGGTGAGTTCACAAAATGACCACTCTTTGGAGACCTTTGATTTCTCATCACTGCCCTGGCATGTGTCCCAAGCATGGCAGGGCACTGGTTGGTTTGTTGCTACTGGTAGCCCTCACTTGTCTCAGCCCTTTTAGGACCAAGCCTCAGTGGCAGACTCTGTCTTGCTTTGGAGGAGGGAGCCCTGGGCAGCGGTCGTGCCATGCTGGCCTGGAGGATGTGACATCGCTGTGTTGGGGTGGGGGGGGAGGGCGGGCCCAGCAGAGGCCCCTCCCCCGGACCTTACCCCCTGCCATTTCCTGCAACCTCAGGTGCTAAGGCCAGGTGCCCTGCTGGGAACAGCAAGACACTGGGGGTGCCAGGGAGCCCTCACTCCACATAGCTAGATCATGTTTCTAGTAAGCATGTACCTCCAGCTGGGGCCTGGCTGGGTGCAGGACCTGCCTCCAGAGTGGGATTGAGAGAGAGATGACTGCCCCCCACTGCCTTTCAGGCTGGACAGTGCAGGCTGAGCCTGAGCCTGGAGGGAGCTGGGTCCCTGCAGAGTTTGACATGACCTTGGACCTCCAGGTCCTGCTGTCTCTGGGCCCAGGGCACCTAGTGGGACACAGCTGGGATAACAGTAAGCATCCCTGCCTGGGAATGGACAGGGAAGAGAGAGTCTGTGGCTCAGCACAGGCCCAGGGAGACATGAGCACCCCACTGCCATTTCAAGGCAAGGGGCTGGACAGGAAGGTGGGAGGGATGAGAAATGTGTGGGGAAAGGTCAAGAGCAATTGGTTCGGTTGTTTCTAGAATGCCTCCTCAGCTTGCAGCTCTGGGGTCATGAGACCCCTGACCAGATGGGGTCTCATTAAACCTCCCTACGCCCTCTGTGAGCCACCTTGTCTCTGGTTTACAGGTGTACACAGTAAAACCAGAGATTCTTTGTGACGTAACAGTAGGGCCTGGCTGGGCAACGTGAAATCTGGAGGGCAGGCTGGGAGGCTGGAACCACTCATGTCCCATGTGGACTTTCTTCCTCAGGGAAACCTCCATGTTGGATGAAGTTTGCTCATTTATCAAGGATAAACTCCCTGACTTAAAATCAGTTGGCCGCCACATCCACAGATGCACTTCACAGACACACCTAGATCCGTGTTTGATTAAATCACTGGGCACTGTCACCAGCCAAGTTGACACGTAATAGTGGCTGTCGCTGGGGTGACACCAGTGCCTCCTCACAGGGGAAGTGAGACTGGGCCTAGACTCTGCCTAGACTCTGACTTGAGCACGTCTTCAGGGCAAGGCAGCACGGGCTCCATGGGCTTGTCTGCAGCGCGTGGGCAGAAACAGAGGGGTATACATTTGGGGGTAGCAGGAAGTGTCTCAGTCAAGGTGGCTGAGCTGGGTTTGGGCCTGCTTGCCTGCTGGGGATGGGGACTGGTCCAGACGGCCTTGGGGGCGAGGCATCAGTAGCTTCTGGGACCTGCGAGTTTCACACTTCCAGAGGCACTGTGTGCTTGCTACCTGGCCACCCAGACATCATGTCTAGGCAGCAGTCAGAGGAAACTTCCAGGCTCGCCTCACCCCTCCTGAAGGCCTGGCCAGGGACAGGCTGAGAGTTTCCAGGGCCTTAGAAATTCCTACCTGGCCCAGGTGCTCTCAGCAGGGGACTCTGTGCCCTCAGCCAGGGGTGCTGCCGGACCTTCACATCTGGTGGGGTCTCCCCTAGGTGGTCCACTGTGGCAGCCAGGTCTTTGGGAATAAGCTCAAATCTGTCCATGCACCACTAAACCTATAGCTCAGATGTGACAACTTTCATCTCCTAATTTGACCAGTGTTCTAAAAGATTAAAATCTATGTAAAATTTATGTGACATACAATCACATATGGGGAATGGGGATAGTGGTAACACCTATTTCATAGGGCTGCTGTAGGAGTAAGCCCAGGTACAGTGAAGATGCCTGATTTCAGTGCTCAGGACATGTTGGACATTATTAAGATAGTATTTAGAGACAATTTGGAGCCCACCTGGGCTATTTTCCACCCATTATTTCAGTGATTCAGGAATAGACCGGATTTTGAAAACTGGGGGCTTGCGAAAAATGTGGAAGGTGGGGCGGAGAAGAGCCCCTGCTCAAGTTGTTATGGAAAATTGTCTGTCCTTTGTATTTTATTGCGAAGCTGTCCATTGCTTTCAATCAGCTCAAAGAATTGAGAACTTCTGATTTAGATGATAGTTGGATGTGTCTGCATGCTAAGTCGCTTCAGTCGTGTCCGACTCTGTGACCCCATGGACTGTAGCCCACCAGGCTCCTCTGTCCATGGGATTCTCCAGGCAAGAACACTGGAGTGGGTTGCCATTCCCTTCTGCCATTCCCAACCCAGGGATCAAACCTGTCTATCCTGTAACTCCTGCGTTGCAGGCAGATTATTGACGAATAGTTGGGCATTCAATTACAATTATTACAGCTCTGTTTTAGCTGAAAAGATGTGTCCATCCAGCTAAATAATTCAGTCACAGAGTGACCTTGGTGTTTGTAATCAAATACTTCCTGACCTCAGATAGAGCCTTCCTCTTTACCTCTTGTCATTTGAAAAATGTCCCTGAAATCATTTCCAGTGTCTCAGAGACGTGAATAACTGCAGGTGGATACTCCCTCGCCGGCCCGCGCTCTGTGCCTTTAAGGTCCACTGGGGGCGTGATGTCAGCCGCCCGCGGGCACCCCGAGCGGGGAGTGGGGCAGCCCGGTGTGGAGGAGGACCTGCCTGCGGGGAATCCGTGTCCCTGACTTCACCCGTCTGGCGCGCTTGCCCGCAGGCCCTGTCCAGAAGACACTGAATGGGCCCTGACCCAGCTCCGGGAAAGCGAGGCGCCGCGGCCGGGGCCATGGGCAACTTCCAACTGGAAGACTTTGTCGCGGGCTGGATCGGAGGTGAGCGCACCCCCGGGCGGGAGGGATGGAGGGACCCCTAGAGGTGAGTGTGGACGGGGACAGCCCTGCCCGACAGGAAGAGAGCGAGGCGACGGGCGCTGCACGGGCGGAGTCTCCACGCGGTGCCTGATTCGGGAGCTCCGCGCCAGCCACGTATTGCCTACACACTACCCAGGCGCGCGCTGCCCGCCGCCCGGTTGGTCTCGCGGCTGCTCGCCTGCTGCCGCGAGCCCCAGTCAGATTCTTCCGGAGCCTGTGATTGCCTCAAAGTTCGGGTTTGCAAAACTTGATCCTGATCCGTAATGATTAAACCGCCCATCAAAGTAGACAGCCAATGGAGCATGTCGGCGCGTACACGCCCTTCGGCGCCCGGTGCGCACCTGAATTTGGGCCCTCCTGGGAACTTGTAGGTGAGGGTGGCCCTTGACCACCGCTCGCCAGGCGCGCAGGATGCGGAGCCCGGCACCACAGTCAGGCTGGCTCTTCGGGCGTCCGGCTGTTGGGGGAGATGGAGCGCAGGGCTGGGGACCCAGCGTCGGCAGCAGACGCCCCCCGCCAGACAGGGGAAACCCTTATGGTTTTCAGCTGCTGCCAACTTTCACACTTCTCCTCTGGCACTGTTGGGCCGGCTGATCCCTACCTACCGCCCCTGGAGCCGCTGTCTGCTGGGTGTGTTTGCTTGGGCAAGAGTCACATCCACTGCCTCCCCTCTTCATTCTTCTCTGTCCAGCAGGGGGTCGGTATGTCCCTCCTTTGTTCAGCTATTGGAGGTTTGAGAGACTTTGCTTATTGTAAAATACAGTCTTTCTTTTGGCTCCGTCTAAGAGGCTCACTGGGCCTCCCTGGTGGCTCAGCGGTAAAGAATCCACCTGCGGTAAAGAATCCACCTGCGGTAAAGAA
>NW_024070189.1:62717969-62720979 GCF_014754425.2 Oryx dammah | reverse complement strand
GCGGTAAAGAATCCACCTGCGGTAAAGAATCCACCTGCGGTAAAGAATCCACCTGCAATCCAGGAGTCACAGGTTGGGAAGATCCTCCAGAGGAGGGCATGGCAACCCACTCCAGTATTCTTGCCTGGAGAATCCCACGGACAGAGGAGCCTGGTGGGCTACAGTTCATGGGGTTGCAAAGAGTCAGACAGGCCTGAAGTGACTTAGCATGCATGCTCACAAGAGGATCATCAGAAAAGAGATGTTGATGAATGCAGCCGCTCCCCAAAGACAAAGTAAAATACTGACACGCTCAGGTGGAGGCCGTGGCCATCATGTCTGTGCCCCATCAAGTGTCCTAGGTGTGGAGACCAGGAGACTTGTAGGAAAGGGAAAAACAGAAACAGCATCTGGAGTCGGTGGTTCCTCTTCTGGTGGCCCCTCCCACCTAGCAGGAGTCCATGTCTGTCCCCCACAGGTAGGGGGGACAGAAGCTGTAGGGCTCCTGTCTCTCACCCTCCCAAGCAGAGGCGATGTCTTTCCCTGGGGACAGTTCTGTTGCACAGGCTCCCTTGGGTAGGGCTAAATTTACCAGTCGGGGGCTGTGCCCAGAGACCCAGTGGGCACATCCAGGCCCTCTTCAGACAACTTTTCAGCTGTTGAGAGGGAGAAACTTTCCTTGACTGCTCCTTCCGTAGTCTGACCAACTTCAGGGCTGCCCGGGACGTGATTTGAGAAATGTCCTGGAGGGTGAGGCTACCAGAGTGGCTCAAAATCTGATGACACAAAGACTCTCTGCACCTCATATGGCAAGTACTGGGTCACCCTTTATTCTGAGATTGGCCTTATTTTGTTTACATCAACAGGGTTTTGCTTCCATGAAATGAAGATGAGTGTAGGAAATACTTAATAAGTATCAGGTGCTGTTTAAATGCTATCTGTGTGCTCAGTTGCTCAGTTGTGTCTGACTCTTTGTGACCGCATGGACTCTAGCCTGCCAGGCTCCTCTGTCCATGGGATTCTCCAGGCAAGAATACTGGAGTGGGTTGCCATTTCCTCCTCCAGAGGATGTTCCCGACACAGAGATTGAACCCACATCTCTGTGTCTCTTGCATTGGCAGGTGGATTCTTTACCACTGTGATACTTGGGAAGCCCCTAAATGCTATATAGTTACGTTTAAAGCAAATTTATTGCGGTTATTTTACATATCATAAAATCCACTCATTTCAAGTATACAATTTAGTGATTATTAGTAATTTTACTAAGTGGCACAACCATTACTGTAAGTTAGCTTTAGAACATTTCATCCTCCAGTAAGATCCCTCGCACCTATTTATTGTGAAACCCCATTCCATTCCTCTCCCTCTGGGCAACCAGTAATCTACTTTCAGAATCTGTTATAAATCTATAGTCATGGAGATTTCCCTCTGTGCTTTAGTATATGATTTCTGTAGTTTTAGTGCTTCCGGATAGATCTTTGGTTTCTTTTGAGTTAACTTTGTATATGGTATGAAAGTGAAAGTTGCTCAGTCATGTCCAGCTCTTTGTGACTCCCTTGGACTATAGAGTCCATGGAAGTCTCCAGGCCAGAATACTGGAGTGGGTAGCCATTCTCCTTTTCCAGGGGATCTTCCCAACCCAGAGATCGAACCCAGGTCTCCCACATTGCAAGTGGATTCTTTACCAGCTGAGCCACAGGGGAAAACCCAAGAATACTGGAGTGGGTAGCCTATCCCTTCTCCAACAGATCTTCCTGACTCAGGAATCAAACCAGGGTCTCTTGCATTGCAGGCAGATTCTTTACCAACTAAGCTATCAGGGAAGCCCCTATATGGTATGAGGGAGAGGTCTAACTTTATTCTTTTGCACTGATACCCAGTTATCCCAGCACCTTTACCTCCCTTTCTATAGCATACTTGTCCTGGAGGCAAGGCCCAGGTTTTACTCCATTCTCTTTGCCTTGCTCTCTGTGTGAACCCATGCCTAGGTTCCTTCTGGTGACTGGGCGTGGACTGAGTGTAAGTGAATGTAAGTGCCTGGGTCCTCTGTTCTGTCCTGAGAGCCAGCTGGTGCAAGCTCGGAGTCCAGGGGCTGAGTAACCAGCAAGACTTCTCGATCCCTAGGTGCAGCCAGCGTCGTCGTCGGCCACCCTCTGGATACAGTCAAGGTACGGTAGCCATGTCACCATTACCTTTTGGAAAGAGACCTGGAGCTAGTCTGCCTCCAGTAGTGTGCCTGCTGTTTCTGATCCCCAGAAGGTCGCCAGCCCAGGGCCAGCTCTCTGTGCCAGTCCATGGGGGTGGAGAGCTAGGAGGCCCAGCCTGGAATGCTCTACCCTCATTGCTTGGCAGTGATTTTGTTTTCATGAATGCTCCGTTTCTGCCTCTAGGTTCTCAGGAGCTTCAGGGGAGGGGCGAGGGCACTGGGAGTGTTCTGCAAGCCTCTGTGAAACTAAGGAACCAGGAAAGGCTTCCAGTGTGAGGTGGCATCTGAACCACCATCTATGGTCAGGCGATTGGAAAAGACATCCCAGGCACAGAGAACAGAATGGGCAAAGGCACTGAAGTAGGGACACCGCCTGGGGGTCACGCTTAGGAAAGGCCAACATGGCCAGTTTTGCTGATGCCTCAGGTTTCTGAAAGCAGCTACGGATCAGAATCCAGGAAGGGTAGGTGGGCAGTCAATCCTTGTAGGCCTTGAATATCAGCTTAGGACTCTGGACCTAGGTTGGGAACGGGAAGCCACGGTAACTTGATGGAGCCAGCAAAGCCCCTTGGCATTGGAATCATCCATGCCCCTTGTTCTACAGGTGGAAACTGGCCCAGAAAGGGGAAGGGCTTGGCCCAGAAAGGGGAAGGGCTTAGCCCAGAAAGGGGAAGGGCTTGGCCCAGGTCACGACAAGCTGAAGCACTGGGAAGTGAGGTGCTGCAAAGGGACGTCTGACTCCACCCCACCCTTGCCTCCTGTCCCGGTGCTTAGCAGCACCCACAGCTATACCCTGAGAAGGCGGCCACTAACAGCGCCTTCTCA
>NW_024070189.1:62689416-62717959 GCF_014754425.2 Oryx dammah | reverse complement strand
ACCCACAGCTATACCCTGAGAAGGCGGCCACTAACAGCGCCTTCTCAGCTTGACTTTTACATTCGTATAAAGGGACGTCTGACTCCACCCTGACCCCTGCCTCCCGTCCCAGTGTTAAGCAGCACCCACAGCTATACCCTGAGAAGGTGTCCACTAACAGTGCCTCCTTACCCTGACTTTCACATTCGTATCTAATGCTCCGCCAGGATTGTGCACAAAGAGGAACCTCTCACGCCCTCCTCCAGGGGCTGCTGTGGCCCCTTTTCTCCTCATCTTCCTCCCCATGTGACTGACTGTGGGCCCCTCCTCCGTCAGAGCCCAGGCCTGCACTCTTCTGATGGGGAGGTCAGCCTACATGTCTAGATACTTGAAGGTATTTCCTGCCTCACACAAGTCCAGCCTTTTGCTCATGTATCAAACACATCCTGGATGCTTTCTCCATGCAGGTGCTCTGGGGCTTGCAGGGCAGAGGTGGTGGACAAAGCAAGTCCTGTCCCTGCCCCTGCAGATCTAACAGCCATGTGTGTTTCCCCGATAGAGTATCCTTCCCTCACCCATAGCCTGGTCAGGGGCTGGTAGAGCCTGTTTGGAAGCCCCATCCTCATCTCCTGCCCCTGGCGTGGCAAGCCTGGCCACCCTGTGCCACATGTCAGCTGTAAAGGATAAGACTCTCCTCCTTTTCTCCACTCCTCCACCTGAACCTCTACAGGGAAGCTTTCCCAACACATAAGATCTAGTTTTTGTTCCACCTGAGAACCTCTCTGTTGAGAGTACCAGCCTGATGATGCCAGCTTCCATGGCTGGCCTCTGGGTCCAGCCCGGGGCTGGCCTGGGGCCCTTGTTTCTCTCCAGAACATTTTCCTTCCTTCTGGCTGGCATTTACTCTAGAGTTCCTATTCCCTGAGAAAGGTCTGGGCCAGACTCCTAGAGTCAGAAGAGCCTGGAGTCCAGTTCTCACTTCCTGTATTTTCTCCCTTAACCTCTCTGAGCCTCAGTTTCCTCATCTATAAAGCCCCTTCCACCAGTGGGGCTGTCATGAGGACTGGCACGTTGGCAGCAAGGGCAGAGCAGTGAGCGAGTCTTTCTGTCCTGAACAGCACATGTGCTGGAGTGTGGTGATGCAGACAAGCGACTTGTCCCAGGTCCCCAGGCTCCCCTCTGAAAGAGCCAAGCTGGAAGGATCCAGGCTGCTGACCTGGGGCAGAGACTCCCACCCTACAGGTGGGAGAGCCAGGCTGGCTGCTTGGGGCAGCAGAGCTGGGGTCAGGATTCACTGCGGGCTCCTGGCACACCTGGTATGCTTAAAGTTTATGTCTGATGCAGTGTGGCCAGGGTTCTCTAATCAGGGCTCAGCTCTCTATAGACCATTGAGAACACTGTAAGAAAATAAATTTGCATTGTTTTAACCACTAAATTTATCATATGTTGTCACAGCAGCAATCAGAAACCTATACAGGGAATCAGCTTTTTTCATCAGTGAGGTGGGGATAGTATCCACACCTCATAGCATTTGTGGGATTCTGTGAGATAAGTTCCATAAGATGCCCAGTATTTCCCCACGTATTCAGTAGGTGCATATTATGTGCTAGCTCCTGTTGCAATTGGAGACCCTAGAGGCTTGAGCTGTGCTGCTGGCCTGGGTGATATCTTCGTCCAGGGCTGACAGACCTTTGCTCTGGTCTAGGCCCAGGGTGAAACATGCCCTGGGCTTCTCTGTGGCCTTACTCAGACCCTCTGCCTATCTACAGATACCCCAGGCAGTGGAGTCAGCCTCCATTAGAATATGCCACCAACTTATCCTCCAGCCCTGTGGTCAGTCAGTGCAAAGGGCCGAGTGCCGGGGCCACGCTCTGCTCCAGGGATGAGAGGAAAATACAAGATGGCCTTGTTCCACATGGGAAACCCAAATACCCTACAAAGCCGATGGAGGTGACAGAATATCCTAACAGATGATGCTGTTAAAGTGCTGCACTCAATATGTCAGCAAATTTGAAAAATTCAGCACTGGCCACAGGACTGGAAAAGACCAGTTTTGTTCCAATTCCAAAGAAGAGCAATGCCAAAGAATGTTCAAACTCCTGTACAATTGCATTCGTTTCACTTGCTAGCAAGGTTATGCTCAAAATCCTTCAAGCTAGGCTTCAGTAGTTATGTGAACCAAGAACTTTCCACTGTGTAAGCTGGGCTTCAGAGAGGCAGAAGAACCAGAAATCAAATTGCCAACATTCATTGGACCATGGAGAAAGCAAAGGAGCTCCAGAAAAAAACATCTACTTCTGCTTTATTGACTATGCTAAAGCTTTTGACTATGTGGATCACCACAAACTGTGGAAAATTCTTAAAGAGATGGGAATAACAGACCACCTTACCTGTCTCTTAAGAAACTTGTATTAGGGTTAAGAAGCAACGGTTAGGACATGGAACAACTGACTGGCTCAGGATTGGGAAAGGACTATGTCAAGGCTGTGTATTATCACCCTGATTATTTAACTTCTATGCAGAGTACATCATGCAAAATGCCAGGCTGGGTAAAGCACAAGCTGGAATCAAGAGAGAGAAATATCAACAACCTGGGAGAAATATCAACAACCTCAGAAATGCAGATAATACCACTCTAATGGCAGAAACTGTAGAGGAAGTAAAGAGCATCTTAATGAGGGTGAAAGAGGAGAGTGAAAAGCTGGCTTGAAACTGAACATTCGAAAAACCAAGATCATGGCATCCGGTCATGTCACTTTATGGCAAATAGAAGGGGAAAAAGTGGAAACAGCGACTGATTTTATTTTCTTGGGTTCCAAAATCACTGTGGACAATGACTGCAGCCATAAAAAAAAAAAAAAAGTTTGCTCCTTGGAAGGAAAACTATGACAAATCTAGACAGTGTATTAAAAAGCAGAGACATTACTTTACCATAAAAGGTCCATATAGTCAAAGCTATGGTTTTTCCAGTAGTCATGTATGGATGTGAGAAGACTGAGTGCTAAAGAACTGATGCTTTCGAACTGTGGTGTTGGAGAAGACTCTTGAGAGTCCCTTGGACTGCAAGATCAAACCAGTCAATCCTAAAGGAAATCAGCCCTGAATATTCATTGGAAAAACTGATGCTGAAGCTGAAGCTCCAATAGTTTGGCCACCTGATATGAAGAGCCAACTCATTGGAAAAGACCCTGATGCTGGGAAAGATTGAAGGCAAAGTGAGAAGGGGACGGCAGAGGATGAGATGGTCAGATAATATCACTGACTCAATGGACATGACTTTGAGCAAACTCTGGGAGATGGTGAAGGATAGAGGAGCCTGGCGTGCTGCAGTCCACGGGGACACAAAGAGTAGGACATGACTTAGGGACGGAATAGCAACAACAGCAAAACAGATAAGCACATCACATCACTGGAGCACTGAAGTTCAGACCCAAAAGATGAGCTGAAGAAGCTGAGTAAAAAGCCTTCCAGGGGAGAAATGTAGGTGGAATGTTCTGGAAGCAGGAAGAAACTGATGGTCCAGGGTCCAGAAATGTGTACTGTGGCAGGCACAGCAGGTGTGGAGGAAATTGCCTGGAGGTGGTGAGAGGCACCACAGAGGCACCACCCAGGACCTCTGTGGTGCTGGTTAAGGGTGGGAGTTTTCTGATTTTGGAGGGAGGCCTCTGCAGAGCTTGATACAGCAGTGACAAACATTCATCGTTGTTTGAAAAAGATTAGTCTGACTGTTGTGTCAATACAGAAAAGGAGTGAGCAGGGGAGCAGGAGGCCATTGAGGAGCCCAGTGTATCACTGGGGGGACAGATACGGGGGTTCTGTATCTGTTGGGAGGTGAGGTGAGCAGGCCACTCCCAGGAGTCTTTGGGAGGGCAGGGTGCTGGACAGCAGACAGGCCGGAGCCACAGGTTAGCTCTTGTATTCAAGATGCAGCAAAACCATATGTCTCCAAACCAGTGTTGTTCTTGTGCAACAAACAGGCCTGTCTTCTCGCAGCTCGAGGGGCCTCCTGCTGCATTTAGCAAGGGGCGAATGGGACGTGTAGGGAGGCGGTGCGGGTAGAAGATGGACGGCCAGCCAGGCTGGGACGGGGTCACAGGGGCAGGGCCTTCCCCTCTCTGGGGCCCCGTGCTGGGAGCGCAGTATCATGGGAGTGGTGGGGACGTGACCTGTCTCCGCCTGGCCCTCAGGCCCTTGCCTTTGCCTCTCTCCACAGGCTCGCCTGCAGGCCGGCTCTGGCTATGGGAGCACCCTCAGCTGCATTCGCACGGTGTACAGGAGGGAGAGTGTAAGTGCTCCTGGCGGGAAGGTTCTCCTGGGGACCAAGGTCACCATCTTCACCCCCTGTTTATGACGCTCATCACCTTTGGCTCAGTGTTCCCTCTTTATCTCACACCACTCCTCAAATATTATGTATTACCTAAACTTAACCCTGTCCCCGGGTGCAATATTATTGAGGAAAAAAACTGTGTCATCTCTCTGGAGAAATTTTGAGGCACTTAGGAACATGGAGTGGAAAATTCCTGCAAAAACAGGGCGACCTGTCAGGTTTTCAAAACCAGATGAGTGGCAGGTAAGCCACTTTGTCCCATGAGCTCCCTTTATCCCAGCGTGGGGCGAGGGGTGGGAGTGGGGTGATTCTTCTGGTCCCAGACACCCAGAGCAGGCTTGTATCACATGCCTCCAGACCAGGGGACCCAGGGGTTTTCTCTGCAGAGGGGAAAATCTGAGTAACAGATTTTGTAGAAGCATCAGGTGCCATTCTTGAGAAGGAGTATGTGCTTTTTGAAGACTTTCCAAGACTCCTCTTTGGGGAATTTTAAATAAAATTTAAAATTTAGGATGAAATGAACTATTAGTTTAAAGAAATAGGCGTAAGCAGACAGAGAACAAATATATGGATACCAGGAGATAAAGTGGGGGTGGGATGAATTGGGAGATTGGGATTGATATATAGACATTACTATGTATAAAACAGATAACTAGTGAGAACCTCCAGCATAGAACAGGGCACTCTACTCAGTGCTCTGCAGTGACCTAAATGGGAAGGAAATCCAAAAAATTGTAGCTATGTGTGTACGTATAGTTGATTCACTTTGCTGTAGAGCAGAAACTAACGCAACATTGTAAAGCAGTTACACTCCAATATTTATTTACACTCCAATTTTTATCAATTTTAAAGAAAGAAATAGGTGTAAGCCTGTGGCAGCACTGGGCTTTTCCTCAAGTCACTGGGAACATGACCCCTTTCTTGGCCTCTGTTCCCACCAGGCTCCCTCCTGGGAAGTGGTCTGGAGCTCAGGAGGCTCCTGCTCACGCCTGGAGTTTCTTCTCCTTGATTGGAGCGTGTCTTGTGTCTGCGTGTTGTTCTGATTCTCTGGATGGTCTGCGCAGGATGAGCCCTGCAAACCCAGCACTAGCTGTTCTGGTGTAATGTAACTCCTCCATCCTCTGAATGGCAGCTGTTGATTCTCCTTTTTGGGACAGGTGCCCTGGGGTTTCTGTGGGGGACTGTTGGCGTTCCTCTAAGACACGGTGGTTCCAAGCTAAGCGATGTCCCAAGTTATCGGAGGGGTCTTGTAGAGGAGGAGTCTGGAGTATGGTGAGTGCACGCATGTGTGTTTGCATGCACATGTGTGTGTGGACGCTTGTGTGAGGTGGTGTCCAGACTCTTGTAAACAGGGTGCAGACATACAGGTCAGGCTGAACCGGCTTGAGTACAGCCTGGAGTTTTTACAATGGCTTCCCAGTGCTTTTTCACCTTTGGTGCCCTGGATGTGCCCCAACTCTTCCAAGGGCCTCTGGGATTTTCCAGGCTCAGTGGCACATCTGTGGTGTCTACTGAGAATGCAGTATGTGTGTACAGAAGCCTTTCATGCTGTTCATTCGGGGATTCTCCCTCCAGCTCTGTCCCAACAGACACGCATGCTCGGGGCACCCAGCTACCTGCTGGCCCAGGTGCCCCTGGGGGGGCTGTGGGACCCTTCACACTCACCACTACAGACTAGCACACTATATTTTACTTGCCTGACAGTCTGTCTGCCTGGGTCCCCTCCTGCCCCACCTCCAGATTGTGAGCTCAGTGCAGGCGGAAAGTGCTTCTTTCTTCTTGTCCTGCAGGGTCTGGCACGTGCCCAGAGAATGCTTTTGTTGGAGTGGCGCATGAGCAGGGAGCATGTGGTGCTTGGCAAGCTCACTGGGCCTCCATGGGCTGCCCTCGGCCACAGCCCAGGAACACTGACACTCTGGTGACAAATGCAGGTCCCAGGCCCGGCACACCATGGCTCAAGAAACAGCTTCATGCAGAAGCCAGTTCCTCCTCAGGGCAAGGATGCTCTCTTGCTCCCCTGTTTCTCCTTTCACATCAGCACCCTCTTATTCTTTCCACTGACATACTGGCTTGCTTTTCCTGTGGTGTCTCCCCCTCCAGGCTGTGGGCTCCAGGAAGGTAAGGTCTGTGCCAGGGGTAGCAGAGGCCCTCATGCGTCTTCCTCTTGGGTCTCCTCACAGGTGTTTGGCTTCTTCAAGGGCATGTCCTTCCCCCTTGCCAGCATCGCCGTCTACAACTCGGTGGTGTTTGGGGTCTTCAGCAACACACAGAGGTTCCTCAGCCACCACCGGTGCCGGGAGCCTGAGGCTGGCCCACCCCACGTGCTGTCTGACCTGCTTCTGGCCAGCATGGTGGCCGGCGTGGTCTCTGTCGGGCTGGGTGCACCTGTGGACCTCATCAAGATCCGGCTGCAGATGCAAACACAGCCATTTCAGGAAGGTAAGAGGCCGGGGAGGTGGCCTGGTGTCTGGGCACCTGTGACCCTCTTGTGGCTTCCTAGCTCTGGGATTTGGTTAATATCTTTTTTATGGAGCAGGGCAGCTATGTCAAATCATTTTTACTGATAGCAGTAACTCTCATTAGTCAAGGGTTTACTAGGTACCAGACGTTTGTGAAGAGCCCCACATGTGTTCTCTTAATTCATCTTCAGAACAATTTCCTGAGGCAGGCACTGTGATTATTTCCATTTTGCAGATGGGAAAACTGAGGCTCCCAGAGATTGAGATACTTATTCAAGGACACACAATTCATGACTGGCTAGTCAGCATCAGCTTTATAGTTTGTAGCCCCTGGCATGAAAAAAAAAAATCTCTTGATTACAAATTAGTAAGAATTTTAAAAGGGCAAGAGTAGAGCATTGAGTCAAGTGAGGGGCCCTGTGTGACTGTCCAGGTCTCAGAACCATACCTGCCCCTCACACCAAGGAATGCAGCCAGGAGGCCTTGAGTTGGATTGGCTGCTGGTTCATGAAGTGGGTGCCCCTCACCTTGCCATCAATGTTCCATTAGAGTTTCATTTCTTATCTGCTGTGTAGCTAACTACTCTGCCCCATGGTGAGCTGGAGCTGACATCTCCTCCCTGCTGGAAAGAGGTGCCTGCCTCTTCTCCTGGGACCAGTTTTGATAAAGGAGCTTGGAAACAACGAGAAGGCACTTGCTGTGTGGACAGAAAGGGCCGGCTGTAGAGAAAGGACGAGCTGGGGGCTCTTAGACAAATTCCAATACCTTGGAGTCTGGTCCTTGGCTCTCACTTTAGTCTGCCTCCTCGGGGAAGATACCATCCCTTTCTGGGCCTCAGTCTCCTTGTCTGTGTGATGGAAGGATTGCATCTTGGTCCTTCCTGTGACCTCAGCTGTATACCTGACAAATGTTGTGGATAAGACCCCTCTGCTTGGCCACCTTCTAAGTGGCCTCCACGTGAGCCCTCTGCCCACGGAGGCTGGGTGGGGAGTCAGCTGTGCTGACACATGGCTGAAGCCCCTAAAGGTCACTCGGGACCATCCTGGGCCAGTGCCTCTCCTCCCCCCACTGTTACCCAGGCTCCTTGACTCACCTGCCCTCCCTGCTCAGCTGGGCAGGTGTCCAGGGCAGGTCTGCACAGACTCCAAGCGTGGTGCTGATGCTCCTCACAAGGGTCCCTACTACCCCAGGAACAGGAGTCACAGCTGCTAGGTGCTCAGCGCCCCAGGGCCCCTGGTCACTGTGAGCGTGCAGGGAGATGCAGGGCAACAGTGAGATGGTTCACCCAGAGAGTCACAGAGCACGCCCCTCTGGGGGCCACTGAGCAGATGCAGGGCAGGGGCATCCTCACGCCCACCTACCTAACACGCTGAGGCGTGTCTTGGTACCGTTCAGTTTGACCAAAGGGTTGCACCTCTGAGAAGAGTTCGAAGCTCACTGATCTGGTCCTGTGTCAGAGGCAGAAGCAAAGATGTAGAGAAATGAAGGGGCATTGTGAACAGGCCTAGAGGACAGGAGTCCTGACCCCCAGGCTGGTTTGTTGTGCTCTCCTGTCTACTTTCACAAAGTTGTGTTGGTCTAGGGTGCAGAGTAGGTCCCTCTCCATAAGCCTTGGAGCTCTTCGGGGTCCACATGTTGGACGAGTCTCGGTGCTGGGGCTCCTCGGTTCATGGGGGCAGCCCCGCCCACTTCACAACCAAGGTGCCTCATCCCGGAAAGGGGAGGAGAGCGGGGCAGGTGTGCATGTGTATCTGTGAGGGCCCCCAGCCAGCCTGGACACCAGGGAGAGTGCTGGGACACAGGATGCCGGGACATTCGCAGACAAGTTCATCGGTGAACTTTCTTGACAGTGTTGGGTTCCATCCTCTGTTCTTCCCTCGCCCACCTACACTTTCCCTGAAGAGGGTTCTAGAATGGTGGCTGACTTAGCAGGCTAAGGCCTGAGCTTCAGGAATCCTGAGGCTGGACTAGAAGCCTCTGAGACTAGAGGAAGGACAGGAGCAGCTCCAGAATAGCCAGAACCAAGAAAGGCCCCACCCCTGGGTGTGCAGGAGCGGAGCAGCCTCCATTAGCAGCTGCCAAAGCTGCTAAGTGCTCGTCGTGTCCTGACACTGTGTTAAGTGCTGTTTATGCATGGCCCCATCTACCATCCACCCGACAGTGTGAGGTTCATTTACCCAATACACAATAATTATGTACCTGCTGTGTGCCAGGCCTGTGGCTAAGTGCTGAGGCCATAGTGGTGGACAGAAGACTCTGTCCTGTTCCTCTTGCAGCTCTCCGTCCAGCAAATGGGCAGACAGGCATTGGGCCACTCCAGACAGGGTGGGGGAGAGTGGGAGGGGCTCTCAGTCAGGCTGGGGGTCAGGAAGGGCTTTGGGGAAGGTGGTGGGAGGGGTCGAAAGAGGGCCTGGAGGTCAGGACTGGGCACCTGGTCAAGGCCACACTGAGGGCCACCTGTGCCTGCTCGCCTGGGCCCTGGGGGCCTGGGGCAGAACTCCCTAGAACTGCTACCTGGGACGTCAGGACTCTTGTGGAGCCCTTGTTAGCTGGGTAAGTCCTCTGGGCAGGGAGGACGTGGGGACGTGCACTCTCTTTATTCCTCCCCAGCATCTCATCCTACTCCTATATGGATGGGACCATGGCCCAGGTTATAAGTTTATCTGTGGTATCAGAAGGAAACTGGTTCTTAAGCAAACCCCTTGAGGCAGCAACAGAAAATGAAAATGCGCTTGTTCTGTCCTTCCCAGGGTGCCAGGAAGCTAGCCTTTAGGGAACTCAGGGAAGGCTCTTAAAAGAGACCAGGGGAGGCCCTGCACACAGAAAAACTTTTCTCAGCCCTTCTAAGCTTGAAGTCATCGGCACCTGGTCCCAGGGGCTTATCTGACAGTGCAAATGCAAAGGAGTTGACCTGAGTGTGTGGAGAGAAGGTAGAAACCAAGGCGGGAGGGTCCCCCTCAGCTGTGCCCTAGAACCTCCAATCTGGACTAAGCCAGAACACTCCTGGCTGTGGGGGCAAGGAGCCAGTGTTTACTCGGGCTTACCATGTGGCAGGCACTGTGTGAAGAGCTCAGTGTGTTTAATATTCACAAAAACCCAGTTCCTGGACATTTACAAAGGGGAGACAGAGGCACGGGGAGATTCCACTACCTGCCCGAGGTCCCTGCCCAAGTTGGGGGTGGAGCTGAGATGAGGGCCCAGGCAGCTGACTCAGGACCACTGATGCTCTTTCTGCTTCTGCCCCCAGGGTTTTGTAGAAGCTGAGGCTGCAGCGACTTTGGTAACATCTGGGCCTTTGCACAGAATCATCATGTACAAACCAGTTGCAAACTTTGAGGGAGGGAAGGGAAGTGGGAACTTGACTCTAAATGACATTGTTCAAGTAGTGGGCACAGCCCGTGGGCTCCGAGGGATGGGTCTGAATCCTCTGGCTTTGGGCTGCTCTTCTCTGCATGGACGCTCTTCCTTACCTCCCTCGTCCCCTCAGATGCTCGAGAGAGGGGGCTTTGGTGACTATGGGTGCTGGGCAGGATCAGCTACTGGGGATAAAGCAGGGGAGGCAGGTGATGGGTCACTAGGCAGTTCTTTCTGCCGGGAATCCCTCCAGAAGTAGAGGAAGGATGTGGTTTTTCTTTCACTTGTTCCTCAGAAACCCTCTAGGGCAAAGGTAGGGGTAGACTCGCTGGGCCCAGGCAAGAAGCATCAGTGAGCCCTGGTGCCTGGAGAGTGCACTCTTTTCCATTGTTTGAACACCTGCAGCCCTCCGAGCCTGTGCTTCATTTCCCCCCTTCTTAGAGAAAAACAAAACATACTTACTTTCCATGTCACTCTGGTATTAGAAATGCAGTCATTCAGCCTTGGTGCCTGGGAGGCAGTGGGGAGTGATGGGAATAGTTGCAAATTGCCCAAATCCTCTCTAAGGGGGTGGCTTCGACTCTGCTCCAGCCGACTATTGCCACACAGCCTGAATCTTTTGCTTTTTAAAAGAAAACAGAGAGCTAGATTTTCCCAGGATCTTTTAACTGGAAATTGTCAGATAGTTCGATCAAAACCAAATGCAAACCAACATAACACCATGCATCCCAGACCATTGTGTGGACTAGACAGTGTGGGCTGTGGTTAGCCTCCAGCTTGTGGTCTCTGCTCTGAGTCAGGCCCACTCTCCCTGACAACTGTGCTGAGATGCGTAAATTCAGGCTGCCTTGTGCGGGGCTTGTGGGATTGCTCATGGTTTGCGGCTTTACCCCAGAATTGCCAGTCCACCACGCTCCATACCGAAGGCAGGGGCCAGAGGCCTCTGGCTTCCCTGTTTGGGGGCAGATGTCAGGTAGAATGCAGGCCATGCTGAGGTGAGAACCCCGCTCATCTGGTTGGAGACATGCAGATATAAAGCCATTGAGTTCATCCTGATTGAATATGGAGGGAAAGAGTAGCCATCCAACCAAGTACAGTCACCATTAATACATTAGTGTATTTCTTCTTCCTTTTCAGTTTGCATAGATGAAATGTTTTAAGAGGTTTTACTCATGTTATCTAGACAGTTTCATATCCTGTGGTTAACAGTGTAACGAACATTTTCCATGTTACTAAAATAACATTATAAAATGAAAATAGATGGATAATATTTAAAACAAATGTACAATAGTCCATAAAATACACACACGTATTTTGAGAGGGATGGTATAGCATGGAAAGAATTCAGTGTCTGGGGTTAGATGCCTGCTTCTATTACCTTCACCGATTGTCAGGAAGCCTCAGTTTGTGTGCTGTGCTAAGTCGCTTCAGTTGTGTCAAACTCTTTGCAATCCTATGGGCTGTACCCCGCCAGGCTCCTCTGTCCATGGGATTCTCTAGGCATGAATATTGGAGTGGGTTGCCATTTCCTACTCCAGCAGATCTTCCCTATCTAGGGATCAAACCAGCATCTTTAAGTCTCCTGCTTTGGCAGGTGGGTTTTTTATTTGTTTGTTTTTTACTACTAGTGCCACCTGGGAAGTGCAAGCCTCAGTCTACTCATCTGCAATACAGGAATAACAAGAGTAGCTCATTCATAACTGGGATGGGATAGAATCATGCATAACACATGAAGATCTGAGCACAACGTCTGATACATTGAAAACATGAGATAAATGTTAGCAATACAGTTAAACTTATTATTTAGAAGTCTTCCTACTAATGTAAATTTAGGTTGTTTACAGTTTTTCCTCTTTTAAAAATAGTGATGTGATCAGCAAATTTGTCCATAAAGAGTTGCCTTCATTTACAGTCATTTCCCTAAATGTGTGGGCTCTGTGATTCATGAGTAGGTCAAAGAGTATGGTCATTTTTAGGATTCTTGGTACGTGTTGTGAAATTTGTTATATAAAGGGGTTTTACCAAATGCTATCAGCATTTGCTGAAGTTTAAAGGGAATGTCCATTTGGCACTGCCTACCAGCACATGCTGGATGGCAGTTATCCTCATGAAAACTCCTAGCTTCACAGAGGTTTTCTCCCCGGGGTCTCTGTCACTTGGCCTGAACTCTTTCAGATCTGGCCTTGACAGTAAGGTGCCTGTGAAGGTGCCGTTTTCAAGTTGCCATTCCCATGGGCATGAGCTGCACTAGGCGCCCTGCTGGGCCCGTGCTGGAATTCGGGGCTGAGGTCCAGGGCCAGCAGTTTTTCTACCTGGGCCAAGTCACATCCTAGAGCCCAGTGGCCGGTGACATTCACTCCTCCCCCATCTGGGAGCTTTCAGGTCTGTGTTTTCATTAAGAACCTAATTAATGTGCAGATCACAAAGCCCTTAACACCACAGGAGGCCGGGGTTTGGGGGACTGGAGGAGGACTCAGCATTAACTCTGTGCTGACCTTTGCAGTGATTTCACCAGGCCCAGCTGGAGGCAAAGGGCTGAGTGTCATACCTGCTTAAATCCACTCTCCCATCCATTCATTCAGCAGCATTTTCCCAGCCTCTGCAATGAGCCAAGCTGAGTGGGTACATCAGGCATCAGACACACACAGCCCCTGTGTTCAAGCCCTCAGTCTGGTGGGGAATCAAATGTGCACTGGAGTGAGAAAGGCGCGTGGAAGACTCTGGAACCTCAGAATCTGGCTCTGCATACCAGGAAGGCTCCAGAGAGGAAGTGGCTGTCAATTGGGTTCTTGAATACTGGTTAGGAACTGGAGGTGGGAAGAGGGAGGTGTTTCAGACTGAGGACCCAGTGGAGGGAAAAAGTCAGGGGCAGGAAGAGCAGGTCTGTGTGGGGGTGAGTGGGGAGGGGTGGAAGATGCAGGGTCAGGTATGAAGAGCTTGGATTATTAGCTGAGTATGGGTTTCTGTACTATTCTGCAGGCAATGGGGTGTCTTGGACACCAGCATGACCTGAGCAAAGCTGTGTGGCAGGAAGTGATGAACCTGACCTTCAGAGGAATGGAAAGGGTGGGATGGTAGAGGTAAGGAGGCTGCTGCCACAGACCAGGCGAGAGGCTGGGAACACCTGTCTCAGGGCCATGGACTTTGGGAACACAGGGGAGCAGTAACTCAAAGAGGCATCGATAATGCAGAACCAACAGGCCAATAAGGAGAGAAGAAAGTGTCGAAAATGACCCAGGATTTCAAAGTTGAGTAGCGATGAGGGAGGTGGGACCACCTACACAGGGAATGAAACAGCAGATGAAGCCTGCGAGACAGAACTTGGTGGGAGTGGGTCAGCACGCATGCTCGGCCTTGCGGTTGATGGTTTGGATCCCGGCTGGAGAGGCAGTCTCAAGTGAGAATGTGGTTCCTGTTGTTGGGGAGGGGGGAACTCCAGCTGAAATGTTAGGGCAGAAGGTCTAAACAGGAATGTGACAGACGTCAAAGTGACAGCTGCAGTCGTGACATTAGATGCAAATGCCACGTTGAGCTGCAAAAACAAAGAGGGGACTGGCAATGAGAAGACGCTGTAAAGAAGTTTGAGAAGGAGCTGTACTGACACTCATAGCTGTAGTTGACAAGTGCCGTGCCTGAGCATGCGTTCTGTGCTAACACACACCCTGAGGTTCAGTCACCACGGCAACTCTGTGAGATATGCACTGTCAGTCTCCGTTTGGTGGGTGGGGAAACGGACGCTGGGTTTAAGTGACTTATCCGTGCAGTTCCACACCCTGGAAGCACAGTCCTGAGAGACTACTGTCACCATCGTGGGGAGGAGAGAGAAGAGGGGAGAGCTGCTGAAGTCAGGCTGACAGTGAATGGAGACCAAAGGAAAAGACTTTCTCTTCCAAGTTGGGAGAGAAGAAGGACAGAGATAAGTGAGAGAGAATTTTGAGGCAAGAGGAAGGAAGTTGAGGGAGCCTGACCCTACCAGATTTAATATAATCTGATGGGATGAAGGGTAGATAGAGAGTGTAGCCAGGATTCGAGGAGGAGAGGGTCCTAATATCTGGATCTGCCCAGAGGGGACACGCTGACAAGGGCTGGGTTGGATGGCAACAGTGAGGAGTGCCAGCCGAGGTGTGATCATTAGCCACTCACCTGAACACAAAGCCCATTTGAGTTTGGAAGGCTGTCTGATGACAAAATGGGGTGAAACCATTTCTGCGATTTCCCTGGACCTTCAGAAATGTCTGACTGGGAAAGGCAGTAACTGTGCCTCAGAGGCCCTAACTACATCAGTTTGTCTCTTTGGCAACATAGTTTTATTGTTCCCATAAAGATGTGTGGCTGCTCAGAAGCATATTTATCTCTAGGCAGGTTAGCCATCTGATACTTTCTAAGAATTTCCCAGTTCAGGGCAGGAATGATTGATGCTAAGCTCTGTAAAGAGATATATGTTGCTCCATCAGTTTCTAAAGAAGGAAGCCTATGGGAAGGCAGGAATTCTTGGAATGTGACAAGTGGCACAGAAACCACAGTTGGGGCCTTCTTCTCAAGTAGGCTGTATGCCAATAGGAAGTGAGGGCTGGAGCAACGGCAGCCCAAAAGTGGAGGGAGGGGTTTTGTGAAGAGGCCAGGCATAT
The DNA here is from genome assembly GCF_014754425.2 of Oryx dammah. Taxonomy (NCBI): domain Eukaryota; kingdom Metazoa; phylum Chordata; class Mammalia; order Artiodactyla; family Bovidae; genus Oryx; species Oryx dammah. Next base: position 62,703,212 of record NW_024070189.1, on the reverse strand, counting down.
AGCCATGCAGTTCAAGAGGCACCCTTGAGTTCTGGACAGTTTGAATCTTTTTCAAGCTGTGGTCTCACATAGCTTGCCAAAATTAATGAATGTACACAACATAACACCCCGTTGTACAAGCTGCATACAGTCAATAGGGACACACCCGTTTGTTCTTTCAGTCAATTGACAAGGGCAAATATTGTCTTGATTTCTATACTTGACACTAGTGTTGGTAGCTCTCAGCACTGTGTGGGTATCCACAGTCTTCCACAGGAGGCTTGGCAGGTCATGGCAGGGCACAGCAGGGCACAGCTGCCTGAGATTGGCAGGTCTGCCTCTTCTGGAATCTGAAATTACATCAGGACAAGTTAATAAAGACAAGAGTGATAACTATTTGCCTCAAGTAAAATACATTTGTACAACACACATTTTGGTAAACTGTACTTGCCAAAGTGCATTCTCAGTTAATTTTCACAAAAGCCCAGTGAGGATATGGAGAGGCCTCTTCTTCCCCTTTTGTATATGATAAGGAGACTAGTGTTGGGGAGTCTTTTGCACTAGGTTGTACAGAAAATAGCAACTGAGCACCAGAGCAAACCCCAGCTTCTCCTAACACAGAGCTCTTTCTAGTAAACCATCTGCCTATCCTGGACTCTTTAGATCATGAGAAAACTGCCATACCCTCTACAAATAGGAACCAGGCCAGAGCTTTCCATCGGTAATATCCTGGGGAGGTGAACCCAGGGTCCCCCAGCCTGTTCAAATGCAAACCACAGAGTTTATACCCAGACTGTCTATTGGAGGGTGTCCATCCATAGTACTGGCTGCTTCCACAGCATCTTAGACCAGTGTGGAGGCTTATACCATGATTTGGAAGTGTCTTCTAGTCTCTGGCACAAGGATCAGACAGGGCTGGGCTTGGAGGAACGTCCAACATGGAGGGTGAGGCTTTGGGAGGCCCCACTGCTAGAGCTGCTGATCAGATGCTCAAGTGTTCTCTGAATGGTGCTGAGGCACATAGAGCCCACAGTGTCAGGCACAGGGTCACAGGGCCTGGGACACATCACAGTGTGTGGTTCCAATACCAGAAAACTCACTGAGCCAGTTAGGGGAAAACCACGTGCTCTAAAAACAGAAGCCACCAAAACAGACCATGACAGAGGTACAGCCTTGGCAGGCACTAAGGTTCCTGGTTTTACTATGAGTACCTTTAAAATTTTTTTCTATTTTATTTGGCCATGTTGGGTCTTAGTTTCAGCCCTCTGGCTCAGTAGTTGTGGAACTCAGGCTTAGCTGCCCGTAGGCATGTTGTGTCTTATTTTCCCAGACCAGGGATCGAACCGAGTCCTGGAAGGTGGATTCTTAACCACTGGACCACCAGGAAAGTCCCTATGAGTACTATTTAAAAATATGAAATGGAGTCCAATCCATAGAACAGTGGCTTTACTTTATGTCTATGATTAAGAAAACACATATGATAAGAAACTACTGTGGATTATCAGTGTATTTAAGTAATATTTTTTGAGTTCCCACAATAGCACCTACATGAGAAGAATGGTCAGCACCTATATGAGAAAAATGGTCAGACATGTATATGAGATATTTGAGGAATTCTATCAGTCTTCAAGGCTTGTGGATTGGTGGGTCCCTTGAAGTAACCCCGTGCTCCCCCCTTGCACTTGAGAGCCTGCTGGCCCAGGGGTATTTGAGCAGAGAACACTTGGTGAGCCTGCACATTGTTGACTGGGGACCAGCAGGGCCTCATCTGTGGGTGGCTGACTTGCTAAGGATTTTCTGGAGAAACTGATGTTTTAAGAAATGACGTTGTGTCTGCGTCCAACCCCCACCGACAAACGGAGGAGGCCTGGTGGAGCTCTCCCTTCCGGGGAGTGGTCAGTCCTTTGTGTCCCTTTGGCCTGGGCTCTCCTTACTTCAAGTAAATCTGTGACTAGTCACTGCGCTTCTCCTGACTTTCCTGTCTCCAAGGCCATGACCCACTGAAGACACTGAACAGCATTGCCTGAGGAAGGAAAGAGTTAAAAGTGTTTGTGTTTGTGTTCGTGTCTGGGAAGGGTACCATGGGATGCTGCAGCAGGTCTCTGGGTTCTCAGAAGAGGGGCGCCAGAGGCAGATCTACAGGGACCTCAGCCTGTATCTGGGCCAGTGCAGCCTCTCTGAAGTAGGAGGATCCCCCAAGGAGTGACTGTGTGGGTACCTGTGAGGACTGGCTAAACCTGCATGCCCCCACCTCCTGCAGAGCTCTCTGAAGAGGCGCCTGCCATCAGAGGGGCCTCCTGGCCCAGGCAGGAGCCAGCAACCCAGGTGCCAGATGCTGCTGCTGAGCAGTGGGGCCAGATGGCCACAGCGTGTGGTCCAAGGAACAATGCTGCTGCTGAGCAGTGAGCCACGTGGCACAGCGTGTGGTCCAAGGAGCGAGGAGGGGACTGGGCCGAACAACGCAGGGGAGCCCGGAAGAGGGGTCTTTCTAGGACTGTGGAGGCTTCCTGTGCTCTTAGGTGAAGGTGAGGAGCAGAGTGGGGGCTGATATTACTGACTTTGAACATCCTGCCCGTCTTGTGGGCTTGAGTTGATCCTAAATGAATTTAGGAAAACAAAGAAAACCACAGACATCTTGAGTGTTACTGCACCTATTATAGTAAAAGGCTCTTAGTTTAAAGAGGACAGTAAAAAATGGCCTCAATAGCAGAGCAAATAGCAAAGCATTCAGGGTAAGAAATAATCAAAATTTGATTCATCATCTTATCCTTAGTTCAGAACAAAAAGTTCTCATGAGGGAAACGAAATATATTTCACCCTAGAAGGAAATATACCTAATGTGAATCCCTTCACGGGCATGTGTGCACCCCCAAGCCCAGGCCCTGGAGCTTCCTGAACAATAGGCTGAGGGGAGGTTTAGTGTGAGCAAAGTACCCACCTCCTTCCTTGAGTTCCTTGCACAAAGACATACAAATTCACGTGTATCGGTTGTGTATATTTCTGAGAGCTGCTTGCCAGCAACCTCCCAAGTCAGTTTTTAAGGGTCATCAAAATTTGTTTTACCCAGACTAAAACTGGTCCAGAGTTAGAGTTACCAGAGGCTCCGATTCAGAGCTTTTCTAAGTCTGGCTGCCAGGACTCCCTGGCAACACCTTCCCCAGCTGAGCCATGGAGCATCTTGTGGTTTGAGCAACTGATCAGAATGCCTGCTGTCTTCTGCCTCATGGTCCTGTATGAATTGTCCCTACCACTACCACTGAAGTAGGTGGGCCTGTAGCAACTGCCACCTGAAAGAGATGTGCTTTTCATCGGGTGACACGTTGACATCACAGAATCCTTTTACCTTGAAAAGCAGGAAAGGCTAGGTAGCCTTCAGAGTTTTGCTCTGCCTGAGTGACCAAAATGGCTTACTTCAAGCATAAGATGTCATTTTCTCAGTAGGATGTGGTATCTGGTACATGTCATGGTCAAAACTCACCAACTGTGCACTTACAAGCTGCACCTTTTATGGGATGTAAATTACACCACAGTTGAAAAAACAAACTAATGAAAACAAGTAGAGGAGGCCAGAGAAGACGAGGGGATCTTGAGGTTGATTGGTCTTCATGGGAAAAGAGGTGAGACTGGAGAATGGGGGAAAAGTCCAGCATGAGCTGCAAGGAGCTGAGGGCTTCACAGTATCACCTTGTGTCCAGAAGGCCCTGACAACCAGCTTAGACTCGTGTCGATGTTCCAGGTCAGCATTATAGTTATATTGATGTAATAGTTGTAAATGGGTCATTTTCAAGCAATTAAAGCTAGATTGCTTATGTTATAACCCTAGAAGAATATGAGAGAATTTCCTTATTGCTTATCCTGAAAAGAAAAGGAAAAAAAGGGCAGATTTTTTTGTTGACAAAGCCAGTTGGTGGTTGGACAGGTGTTTGTTTGTTTGTTTTTTTTTTCCCCACATCTATACCTCCAAACAAGCAGAATGTTAACAGGAGCTCTCCTTCAGTAAGTAACTTTTGAGCTCTACATCGTACTCATAGTTGATTCATGAAAACTTTGACTTTAGGGACAAATCACTGGTACTTCCATGTGAGCATGGCCCAGGCAAAGTTTATATGTTGGGACAATTACATCTATGTGGTTTAATGCCAGATTTTCCCAGGATGATCCTGGTGGTATCCTAGTGGCTTTGGGAGAGAAAGGAGTGCTCAGTGATCTCTCAGAGTGCTCTCAAAGACTGCAGTGTCTGACCTTGCCCTGAGCTCAGAGTGCCCTGTGCCCCTAAACGTGGCCGCCACACCTGCTCACTCCCTGCGGGATCCCTTGTAAAAGAGAATGGGACTCGGCCTCCTGCAGTTGGCCTAACACACATGGCCATTAGCCCTCTCTTCCCTCAACATGGAAAGAAAATATGGGACTAGTTTGTTAAAGCAAAATTTCCAGGTAAATAGAAACCTCCCCCTTGACCTGTCTACATCCAGGATAAGTGAAAAGGACAGTTGTGCTTAACTCGTAAATTTCCCCTTTGGACTGTGGCATCATGAAGCTGAATATTCTTTCCTGACCTTCATCTGATAAAGATGGGGCTATTTAGAGGGCTCGGAAGTTCACCTGTGTAATGAAAATGATCTGTCTCTTAGCCAGCATGCTGTAAAAACCCAAATGAGCTGGTGCTTCTGGGGAATTGAACCCAGGTGATAAAATGGGCGTGTGGTCACAAGCAAGCTCCTTTCTGTTTCTGTCCTGGTCACGTCACCTTAGTTCTCCAAGAAGGGAAAGTTGAGAATATGATCTGCTTTATCTGCACTGGGACTGGGAGGTCTCTCTGGCCATGAGTCAAAGCTATGCCAAAGGGTCTGTAGCAGAGTAGATGAGCATCAGACAGGGAGATGAAAGGAGCCAGGTGGAAGGATTAGAGTCACTACTTGGTGTCTACATATGTCCTGAGAAGACACTACCGACGTAACAACCAGACCAAAACCAGTGATCTGCCAGCAGAGACCCCAGTGGTCAGAGAAGGAGACAGCACTCTGTGCCCTGGACTCTGAGGGGCCAGTGGCACAGTTCTGCCCTACAGTTGTTTCAGGGCACTGCCTGGCCAGGGCTGGAGTGAGTCAGTGAGACCATGTCCAGCCTTCCAGCCCGTCTTCTGGTCTCAGTAATGCTCTGGTGAGACCACTGCACCCCTACAATGTTCCTAGCGCCATGCTGAGTTCTTTATAGGTATTACCTTGTTTATACTCACAACAGCCTATTCTCATTTTTATTTAAAAAAAATACAATTTCCCAACTTTATTGAGATATGGTTGACATATAGCCTTGTATAAGTTTAGGATTCACAGTGTGATGATTTGGTGCACATATGCATAGTGAAATGATATCAAGATAAGGTCAGTTTGCACATCCACCACCTCACATAGTTAGCATTTTGTGTGGGTATGTGGCGAGAATGTTTACGATCTACTGTCTTAGCAACTTTCAGTATGAGCTTGTCCTCTTTTCAAAGGCAAAGAAACAAAGACTTGAATGGTGCCTACCAAGGTCAGAAAGTTGGTAAGCAGGGCCAGGATTTGGAGCCAGGACAGTTTAGTTTTAAATCTCATATGATTTTTAGCATGCTATGCACAAGTAGACACACACATACACACATACCCACACAGTGTGTTGGATTTTACAGCCTGTGCTTCAAGACAGAGCTTGGTCTGGCTCAGCACATTTGTTCTGAGACATCGTGCAGTCACATCTGCTCAGAATGCCATAGTGATGGTTGACAGAGAACCCCTGGGCATTCTAAGGCAACAGGTGTTTTATCACCTGGTGAGACTGCCTCCAGTCTGGCTGCACGTGCTGGCAAGGGCTCCAAACCGGGACTTCAGAACCCCATGTGAGCTGCCAAGACAGGCAGAAGGTTTGGTAAAAATCAATTGGTGATGTGAGTGGGAACTCTCAATGGGCTGGGCTGGGCTGTCTCAGTGCCAGAGATGGCCATTCTCCTGCCTTGGGCCACTTGCCACCTTTTTGCTCTGTCTTTGCAGCCAACCTCGGTTTAAAGCCCAGAGTGGCAGCTCTCGGGGAACAGCCAGCCTACCAGGGGCCTGTGCACTGCTTCGCAACCATTGTGCGGACAGAAGGCCTGGTGGGGCTGTACCGGGGAGCCAGCGCCATGCTACTGAGGGACGTTCCAGGCTACTGCCTCTACTTCATCCCCTACGTGTTCCTGAGTGACTGGATCACGCCCGAGGCCTGTGCAGGCCCCAGCCCCTGTGCTGTGTGGCTGGCAGGCGGAGTGGCAGGTAAGGGCAGCATGGGTGACCCCTGACCCTGTGCTGACCACCGCGGTGGAACCGTGGGGCAAGGGCAGGGCTATCCAGCCACTCTTCCAACAGGTCTTCGTTAAGCACCTGCAATGGTCAGACCTGGGGCCTCCTTGGTGGTGCAGTGATAAAGAATCTACCTGCAGTGTAGGAGATGTAGGGGACTTGGGTTCAGTCCCTGGGTTGGGAAGATCCCCCGGAGCAGAGCATGGCAACCCGCTCCACTATTCTTGCCTGGAGAATCCCCATGGACAGAGGAGCCTGGCAGGCTACAGTCCAGGGGGTCGCAAAGAGTCGGACATGACCACAGCGACTTAACACACACATGTACCCACATACTCACACACACACGTACTCACACACTCACACACACACACACACTCACACTCACACACACACTCACACACACGCGCGCATGCACATACACACAGTCAGACCTAGCCAGGCGGAGGAAGGGCTGGGGATGCTGCAACTAGGGATGGGGAATGGCCCCCCTCTTTCTCCCCGCACCTTCTCTCTGAGTCCCTACTTGGGCTCTTTCTGCTTTCAGTTGGAAGGTATATTTTGAGCACTCACTCTGTGTCAGGTAGCGCTGAGCTTTGGAAAGGAATTCTGTTATCATGGTCCACCTTTTAAAAATATTGGCACCCTGCAAGTCCTTCTAACATGAGGATTTCATTATTCCCAGAAGGTAGGAATCACTCTCCCCATTTTTCAGATGAGAAAACTCAGGTTCAGAGTGACCAACCCAAAGACACACAGCTAATGCAGACAGTATAGTGGGGACACTGCTGTCAGAAAGAGCCAAGTTCAAATCCACACTTAGTCACTTTGTGACCATGGACTGGTTACTTCGCCTCCCTCTTCAGAACCCATGCTGCATCTCCATGTTACTCCAGCTGGAAGTCTGTGACCTTGCAGTGGTTTCAAGGCCATCAGAAATCTGCTTGTTACCTTTCTGCAATCCTTTTCTGCTCACGTCCCCTTGCTTAGTTCAGTATCAGTCACATTGGTCCATTTCCTGCAACTTGACCGTGCCTGGCTCCCTCTCCACCACAAAGTCTTTGCACTTGCTATTCCCAGGGCTTGGATTTAGCAACACATAGGCCACCAGTGACTTTGACAAGATTTGGATGAAGAGAAGGGTGTGAGAGCCTGATTGAAGTGGGATCAAGAGAGAATGGGATGAAAGAAATTGGAGAACCCAAGTACGCACAACACTTCTAAGGGATTTGACTGCACTGTACTGGGGAAGAGAGAAACACAGCTATAGTCAGAGAGGGGAATGGAAGTCAAGAGAGGACTGCTTCTTAAGAAGGCTGGTAGCCTGGTATATTTGATGTTGACAGGAAAGATCCACTGGAAAGAAGAAAGCTGTCATGGTGTCCCTGGTGGTCCAGTGGCTAAGACTCTGACCTCCCAGTGCAGGGGGCCCAGGGTTCAAGCCCTAGTCAGGGAGCCAGATGCTGCGACTGCAGACCCCGTGTGCTGCAACTGAGAGTCAGTGCAGTGAAATAAATATTTTTAAGAAAGAAAGAAAGAAAATTGTCATTCTTTCTCCTCCTCCTCGTAACCAGCTGTGCTTGAAACAGGAAATACATAGAAGAGCCTACGTCTTAGTCATCTGACCCCAGTGTTCCCCATCCCCCTGCACGTCTGAGGCCTGGCCTGTGCCAGCTCCCAGTAAGTGCTCAGTAAGTGCCTGTTGGCTGAGAGGGCAGACAGGCCCCTACTGCTCTCATTTCTGGTGAGAACAGATGCATGTAGCCTGGCAGGCAAACCTGTTTTTGTAATACCCAAGCCCATGGGCTGAAAACAGAGGGGTATGCCAGGGCAGCACCTGGACTGACTCCAGGGAAAGCAGCCCCATTTATCCTGGCAGGAGGCAGGAGATGCCCAGAGGGTTCCCAGAAGACCAAGGCTAGGAGGCCAGGACGGGCAGGGAGCTGGGGACAGGCTAAGGCCTCATTTGGGAGCTGCTGGGCACCAGTTACAAAACTTTGCAAACCAGCTGCCTTGGACTTTGGCATCAGTTTGTTTTTGTCTCCCCATCAAAGAATGTTCCAATGTCTGTGTTTACACAATAACCTGGGGCTGTTTTCTTGGAGTCCTTTAAAGTCACAAAAGTGCTCAAACCAGGACACCTGAGCTTTATCCAATGAAGAAGACTCAGTGGCACATGGTCCTAAGGCTTCTTCGATTCCACATCACTGCAAAAGATAAGCGCTCTTTAAAAACCTGCCCCTCCCCGCTTCTCTACAATCCCTCAGCTGGCCGGCAGCCTATCTGCAAGTGTTTGTTTAGTGTCTCTGTGGACAGGTCAGGAAGCAGCAGTTAGAACTGGACGTGGAACAACAGACTGGTTCCAAATAGGAAAAGGAGGACGTCAAGGCTGTATATTGTCACCCTGCTTATTTAACTTCTATGCAGAGTACATCATGAGAAACGCTGAACTGGAAGAAACACAAGCTGGAATCAAGATTGCCGGGAGAAATATCAATCACCTCAGATATGCAGATGACACCACCCTTATGGCAGAAAGTGAAGAGGAATTAAAAAGCCTCTTGATGAAAGTGAAAGTGGAGAGTGAAAAAGTTGGCTTAAAGCTCAACATTCAGAAAACAAAGATCATGGCATCCAGTCCCATCACTTCATGGGAAATAGATGGGGAAACAGTGGAAACAGTGTCAGACTTTCTTTTTTGGGGCTCCAAAATCACTGCAAATGGTGATTGCAGCCATGAAATTAAAAGACACTTACTTCTTGGAAGAAAAGTTATGACCAACCTGATAGTATATTCAAAAGCAGAGACATTACTTTGCCGACTAAGCTCCATCTAGTCAAGGCTATGGTTTTTCCTGTGGTCATGTATGAATGTGAGAGTTGGACTGTGAAGAAGGCTGAGCGCTGAAGAATTGATGCTTTTGAACTGTGCTGTTGGAGAAGACTCTTGAGAGTCCCTTGGACTGCAAGGACATCCAACCAGTCCATTCTGAAGGAGATCAGCCCTGGGATTTCTTTGGAAGGAATGATGCTAAAGCTGAAGCTCCAGGACTTTGGCCACCTCATGCGAAGAGTTGACTCATTGGAAAAGACTCTGATGCTGGGAGGGATTGGGGGCAGGAGGAGAAGGGGATGACCAAGGATGAGATGGCTGGATGGCATCACCGACTCAATGGACGTGAGTCTGAGTGAACTCTGGGAGTTGGTGATGGACAGGGAGGCCTGGCATGCTGCAATTCATGGGGTTGCAAAGAGTCGGACACGACCAAGCGACTGAACTAAACTGTGTTCAGAATAAATTGTGCCTCTGGGGAGCTACCAGCCTTCAGCCTCTGGCCTCATCCTGAACTCCCTCCCCTGTGTGTGCTTGGAAGGTACTGGGCCTTTTCTTGCAATAAAAGCTGTCAATACAGGCTTCTGCTTAGGAAGCACTAGCTACACACCTGGCTCTGTGCTAAATGCTTCATATGCTTTGGTTCATTTGTCCTCACAGCAGTCCCACGAAGAGAGGTGCTGCTGGCACATTTTACAGAAGACAAACCCAAGGCCTAGAGGAGGCAGAAAATTTCTGCAGAGTCCCACGGCATGTGGTGAGGGAGGATCAGGGACCCCTTTCCTAGGTCCTGACCCTGAGCTCTTTCCAGAAATCTACAGGGAGCCAGCGCCCCTCCAGACCCTGATCAGCTAGCCCCTCATAGCTGTTTGTCTCTCTCTTTACAGGAGCAATTTCTTGGGGAACAGCAACTCCTATGGATGTCATGAAGAGCCGACTGCAAGCTGATGGGGTTTATGTAAACAAATACAGAGGTGTCCTGGACTGCATCTCCCAGAGTTATCAGAAAGAAGGTCTTAAAGTAAGCCCTGCAGCAGTCACATGTCAGTGACGTCTGGGGTCAATGTCAGTCCCCGGAGGGCTGCTGCTGCCACTGCTAAGTCGCTTCAGTCGTGTCCGATTCTGTGCGACCCCATAGATGGAAGCCCATGAGGCTCCCCCATCCCTGGGATTCTCCAAGCAAGAACACTGGAGTGGGTTGCCATTTCCTTCTCCAATGCATGAAAGTGAAAAGTGAAAGTGAAGTCACTCAATCATGCCCGACTCTTAGCAACCCCATGGACTGCAGCCTACCAGGCTCCTCCATCCATGGGATTTTCCAGGCAAGAGTACTGGAGTGGATTGCCATTGCCTTCTAGAGTTACACTATTACAATCATTGATCATATATCGAACTATACATTTGATCAAACTGCTTCAAGGGCTGCTGCTGCTGCTGCTAAGTCACTTCAGTCGTGTCCGAGGCAGGGTCAGACAAATGCAGGGATGTCAGGCTTTAATAGGGAAACCAAAGTGCTGGGGGTTGCCATTAATGACCACTGCGAGCACTGCCTCTGGGGAGCTGCCAGTCTTCCGCAGTGGCCTCATCCTGGACTCCCTCCCCTGTGCATGCTCAAAAAATACTGGGCTGAGAGGTTCAGAGAGGACTGGTAACCAATCTGAGGTCACACAGCTGACACGTGATAGAGCCGGGGCCTGGACCCACCTCCAAGTCTCCAAGCTTACCTCCTTATCCAGTCCTGTGGAAGCTCTATAGTCAAATCCCACTGGCCTTCAAAGGCAGATTCCCTGGGGATTCCCAGTTCTTTTGCCAGATCCCCAGGCTGGGAAGCCTGATGTGGGGCCTAGAGCCTTCACAACAGTGGGAGAAAATCTTTGGTATTATTGTTGTCTGGTTTCTGGGTCAACCATCCAGTACTCTTGCCTGGAAAATCCCATGGATGGAGGAGCCTGGTAGGCTGCAGTCCATGGGGTTGCTAAGAGTCAGACACGACTGAGCGACTTCACTTTCACTTTTCACTTTCTTGCATTGGAGAAGGAAATGGCAACCCACTCCAGTGTTCTTGCCTGGAGAATCCCAGGGATGGGGGAGCCTGGTCGGCTGCTGTCTATGGGGTCGCAGAGTCGGACACGACTGAAGCAACGCAGCAGCAGCAGCAGCACCACCCGGTGGGCATGGGATTTGGTTTTATTGTGATTGCACCCCTCCTGCCGTCTGGTTGCAGCTTCTCCTTTGTCCTTAGATGTGGGGTATCTTTTTTTGGTGGGTTCCAGAGTCCTCCTGTTGATAGTTGTTCAACAACTAGCTGCGATTTTGGTGTTCTCATAGGAGAAGATAAGCACACATCCTTCTACTCCACCAGCTTGAGCCAGTCCCCTGCCTCCTCAGCCAAATAGGCTGGGAACTTCTTCCTCACTCCCTGCTCAGCACCTCACCCTCACCCCTTTGCCAAGTAAGAACTCCCAGACCCGCCCCAGTCATCACATCTCACAAGGTCCAGTTCCCCGATCTGTCTGCTGCTTTCCACCCAACACCAGCCAGACTCCATCACCTCTGGTCTCGGCTACTGAAGTAGCCTCCAGCCTGGCCTTGTCTCCCTTCTCCTGAACCCAAAGGGCTTGTCCTAAATCCTAGCCTCTTCTTGCCTCTAAACTATCTCAGAATGAAGATCAGGTTTCCACATCTAGTGTCTAAGGTTATAAACTAATTCATCCCTATCTATCTTGCCTCCCATGATACCTCCTAGACCCCTCATACTTGCTCTTCCTCGAATGGGCCCCTGGCTTTCTTGTAGTGCTTCTTAGAGGCTTTTCTGGTGGCTCTGTGTTTAAAAAAATAAATAAATAAAAATCTGCCTGCCAATGCAGGAGACATGGATTCGATCCTTAGATCCCCTGGAGGAGGAAATGGCAACCCACTCCAGTACTCTTGCCTGGGAAATCCCACAGACAGAGGAGCCTGGCAGGCTACAGTCCATGGAGTTGTGCAGAGTCAGACATGACTTAGTGACTAAACAACAACTTGACTAAACAACAGCAAAACTTTAATCAGCAGACTTGAGTTTCTTACTTGTAAGCTAGGGGAATCCAGGCAAGCTTTCTCTCTCTAGTCCTCAGTTTCTCCTATGATAACCATCCCTACCATAAACAGAAGAGACATTTGAAGGTTACATTAAATGAGGCATGTAAAAAGTGCTCAGCTTAATGCATAATACATAAAGAACATTTAGAAAGAGTTAACTTTTTAGTATTAGCATTGGTATTTGTATGCATTAGTACTAATTTACTACTGACCTTTAGGCCTTCTCTCGTATGGCTGCCTCATCCCAAACCCTCCATATTTTACTAACTGCCATCCAAGTGTGTTCAAACTTCTATTTTTTTGCTCCAGTGGAGGGCCAGAACTTCTCCTCCAGACACCTGGACTTCCACAAAGGTTCTGTGTGAGACTGCCCAAGTCAGTGTTCTCCAGGTCCTATAGCCAAGAGTGGCTGGAACCTTTTCACAGGCCACTGCAGATTTCCCTGCCAGGACTGAGGTCTATCTGCCTATTAGCTGATGCACAGGTGGGCAGCATCCTGTTGGGTCCCTTGGTGTAAGGTGCTGGATCCCACAGCTCCCACAGAGGCACCTTTGTTCATGGATGGTTGTTTAATTTTTGTTGTTGAAGTAAGGGCAAAACGAAGGATGTCCTGTGCTGCCACGATGCTGGTGTTACTCTCCCTGCGTGTCTACCTATTGTGAGATTTTTATTTCTTCATACACCTTCAAATCACTGTCTAGTGATATTTTATTTCAGCCTGCAGAACTCTCTTGAGCTTCACTTACAGGGTAGTGTTAGTCACTCAGTCGTGTCTGACTCTTTGTGATCCCATGGACAGCAGCCTGCCAGACTCCTCCATCCATGGGATTCTCCAGGCAAGAATACTGGAGTGGGTTGCCATTCCCTTCTCCAGGGGATCTTCCCGACCCACGGATTGAACCCAGGTCTCTCACATTGCAGGCAGACTCTTTACCGTCCGAGCCACAGGAAAGCTCTTACAGGGTAGGTCTAGTGGTAATGTACTTCTTCAGCTTTTATTTATCTCTCACTCTTGAAGGATAGTTTTTCTGGATACAGAGTCCTTTTTCAACAGTTTTTATTTTATTTTAGATCTTGGCTTATATTGGCCCATTGATTTCTGATCGTCGAAGTCTCTGATGAGTAATCTGCTGAAAGTCTTATAGAGGATCCTTTGTATATAATGAGTCACTTTTCTCTTGCTGTTTGCAAGATTCTCTGTCTTTCAAAAATTTATTATAATGGGTCTTAGTGTGGATCTCTTTGAGTCCATATTACTTGGAGTTCATTGAGCTTCTTTGATATTTACAGTCATATTTTTCATCAAGTTTGGGAAGTTTTTGGCCATATCACTTCAAATACTCTCTGCCCGCCCCCATTCTTCTTGGACTCCCACAGTATACTACTCTGCTTGAGAGTTTCCCACAAGTCCCTTAGGTGCTGTTCCTTTTCCTTCAATGCTTTCTCTTGTTCTGTCTTTAAGTTTGCTCATTCTTTCCTCTACCTGCTCAAATAAACCTTGGAATCCTTCTGGTAAATTTTTTCCATTTCAGTTATTCATTCAGTACATTTCAGCTCCAGAATTTGTCTGGCTTCTTTCCGGGTTTTCTATTTTT